>NC_088878.1:32804779-32951240 GCF_032884065.1 Artemia franciscana | reverse complement strand
GGATAAACACTCCAAACAGCTAAACTAAAAAAATATATCTGAAGCAATAATGAACGAAATTGAAGCAGAATGAATTTTTTTTTTTTAGAAGACAGGCGACAGCAAGGATTACATCAAATCGAAAACGAAAATGACCCGTAACGAAATCAGCAGTTAGAAGGGAAGCACAAGCAAGAATCGCGACCAATCCCAAGAGAACAAAAATCCGACAAACATGCATTATTTTATTTCATGACTTAAAACTAAAGAATAACACGATAATTATAATCATTCATATTTATTGAGTCAAAAAGGCGCGAAAATGGAGAACAGAGGAAGACAAAGCCTACTTGTCTATTGGAAGAAACACATGCAACGCTGATGACAACGGAGATAGGCACAGCAACCCATAAACAAAATGGGGAGATGAAGCCATCCAATCTTAATATGAAGTAAGCGAAACTCAACTTCAAAATGCAAATAATTTAAGGCTCAAACCTCGGGTTGGAAAAATGGGGCAACAATATTAGGGTACAGAGATAAGGTTCAAGAGATTGAGAAGAACCAATCCTCAGATTTTGGAATTGAAACGCCAGTGGATAGTAATAATTCCAAAGAATATGCTTTTCAACTCAGAAGGAATGAGGGCTCAACAAGGAGGATGAGGTTTTCGCTCTCTTATCAGAAAATAGATAAGATCGGGAAACAAAATGCGAAGGACCACAGAAGGAGTTTGACAAGTCTGATGGTGTTGTGTTATTAAAATGCGGTTCGATAAGCCTGGGAGAGGGTTGGAAGTCTGCTCTATCGACTTCCAGGGGCAGATGTCCTTGGAGTACGGGGGACAAGTCCCTTTTGGATGTTGGAAATGATAGTCAGCCCCGCCAACCAGCTAGCCAATTAGGTTCACAGAGATGCACGCTCTCATTATCAGTCATTACTGATTCCCCCAAACCTTTACCCTGCTTCCCCATATCCCATTTTCAACATGTGATGGTATCCATATTTACTACTAAGATGTCTTTCCCATTGGGTAAGACCCATAAGCAGTAACTTTATGTTTACTTGCTATTCTTACCTTTTACCAGTGGATCACAGTCATTCCTCCGAACCTTAGAACCTTTTACCAAAAGTAATTTTGAACTAGGCCAGCAGCGCGTTCTATTTTAAATCAAATGTAAATTGATTTCCACCGTTGGAGGAAAAGAGGCTAATGAAGCCATTCCCTCTTGCATATGCCTTACCTTTCATTTCGCTCGACCACAAGTTCGACAAGTCGAAAGAAATCTTCTTTAATCGTTTAACAAGTCCCCTACAAGAGATGACCCAAAACCAGATTTTTGTCCCTTATTGGTTTTCACATTTTTATCGATGATTTAGTATACTAAAAATGTATCGATGATACATTTTTATCGATGATTTATTATACTCCACGCATGGAAACTGTAAAAAAGAGAAAATATGACGACTATGAGATTTTTGAAGTATATTTTGTATTGCTTTTAATCACAAAATATAGGTAAATGTTTATGTCTCTTAGGGAAGGAATGTTCAATAGTATATTTATTCATTTTACACCCGATAAATTTCCTTTTTCTTTCAGCCTCGCTTTAAATTCATTGGTTTTCCAATCTTAAAGTTTTAATATTCCTGTACGAGTTACCATAGTAGCTAAGAATTATTCTCACTAATTTCACTTTCTGAATACTGCCAAATTGAGTTTCAGGCCGTCCTTTATAATTGATTCTTAGGATTAGTAAATACCTCCTGGTCCACAAAGAGAGACCACTTTTCCTTAATTAAATTTTGGTGTTTCGACTTCAGTTAATATTAAGCTTCGATTGCAAATATGGTTAAGTTTTGGCCTGTGTAGCACCCAGCTAAACACAGAGAGTTGTTTTCTATACACCGTTATTGGTTATTCCTCAACCTGATTTATCGACAATAAGATCCCAACACCGGGTTTAGCAAGAAAATAACTATGTCACATGAGGTTTTTAACTTATAAAACAAGCAAACCTTTATTGCTATCCATTGGAGTTGGCTCTGTTCCAAGAACATCTTCACTGTTTTGTGGCAAGATACAGCTAGATTGTTCATGTTCAACCTCTGAAAGAAACCAAAATATACCTCAATACTAACTGACAGTGCAGATTGAGCTTACTCATATCATAAAAATAAATTTTATGCATATGACCCTTACACTAATTTCATGCAAGGGACATTACATTTGAATAGTGAAAATTAAAAAAGAACTGTAAAAAGCCAGTCAAACCACAGATATTCCAAATTGTCGCTCTAAAATAAAACAAGAGCCAAGAGCTCATATGGCACTTGTGACGATGTCGGAACCTAAAATTAGAATCGGTACTAGAGTTATCAATTCCATCGTCCTAGCGCGTCAAGAAGCATCGAACTCGCCAAAGCACTAGACATCCTTCCAATTCCCCCAAAGAGATCGGGTACGGTCCACTTATGTCAATCACGCATCTATAGCTTGTACTTATTCTAAAACTCACCAAAGTACTAGAAATACCCACAACTCCCCCAAAGAGAGCGAATCCAGTCCGAATATGTCAATCACGTATCAAGAACGCGTGCTTATTCTTTCCATCAAGTTTCATCCCGATCTTTCCACTCTAAGAGTTTTCCAATATTTCCAATTTTCGTTTCCCCTCTCCACCCCCGTGTCCTGAATTAAAAATGGAGCATCTAAGAGATGAGATCTTTCTATGTATCAAGTGTCATTAAGATCCGATCACCCATTCGTAAGATAAACATACCGCCATTTTCATAATTTCCCCTCCCTTCAGCCCCCCCCCCCCCGATAGTCTAATCGGGGAAACGACTGTTATCAAACTAATTTGTGCAGGTCCCAGACACGCCTACAAATTTTCA
Source organism: Artemia franciscana (assembly GCF_032884065.1). Lineage (NCBI taxonomy): Eukaryota > Metazoa > Arthropoda > Branchiopoda > Anostraca > Artemiidae > Artemia > Artemia franciscana. The sequence continues at coordinate 32,948,363 of NC_088878.1, read as the reverse complement.
TCGTCCTAGCATGTCCAGAATCACCGAACTCGCCAAAGCACTGGAAATCTCCCCCTCCCCCAAAGTCCCCCAAAGAGAGCAGATCCGATCCGGTTGTGTCAGTTTTTTATCTAGGACTTGTGCTTATTCTTCCCACCAAGTTTCATCCTAATCTTTCCACTCTAAGCGTTTTCCAAATTTCCGGTTTCCCCATCAAAATCTCCCCCAATGTCACCAGATCCGTTCTAAATATCAAATTTCATTAAGATTCGATCATCCGTTCGTAAGTCAAAATTACCTCATTTTTATAGAAAATTCCAAATTAGCCCCCCCCCCCCCCGCCTTCCAACTCCCCCAAAAGAGAGCAAATCCGGTCTGGTTACGTCAATCACGTATCAAATACTTGTGCTTATTCTTCCCACCTAGTTACATCCATATCTCTCCACTCTAAGCGTTTTCCAGCATTTCCAGTTCCCCACTTCGATCCCCCTCCAATCTCACTGGATCCAGTTGGGATTTAAAATAAAAGCTTTGGGACACAAGGTCCTTCGAAATCAAAAAAAATAATTAAGATCCGATCACCCGTCCGTAAGTTAAAAATACCTCATTTTTTCTAATTTACCGAATTCACCCCCTCCAAAACTCCCCCAAAGAGAGCATATTCGGTCCAGTTATGTCGATAAGGTATCTAGGACATGTGCTTCTTCTTCCCACCAAGTTTCATCCCGATCTCTACACTCTAAGCGTTTTTCAAGATTTCCAGTTTTCCCCTCAAACTCCCCCCAATGTCACCAGATAAGGTCGGGATTTAAAATAAGAGCTCCGAGACATGAGATTTTTCTGAATATAAAATTCATTCAGATCTGATCACCGCTCTTAAGTTAAAAATACCTCATTTTTTCTAATTTTTCCGAATTACCCCCCCCCCCCCAAACTCCCCCAAAGAGAGCAGATCTAGTCGGGTTATGTCAATCACGTATCTAGGACTTGTGCTTATTCTTCCCACAAGTATCATCACGATCTCTCCACTCTAAGTTTTTTCCAAGATTTCCGGTTTCCTCTCCCGAATCCCCTTAATGTCATCGGATCTGGTCAGGATTTAAAATAAGAGCTCTGAGACACGAGGTCCTTCTAAATATTAAATTTCATTAAGACCCAATGAACCATTCGTAAGTTAAAATACCTCATTTTTTCTAATTTTTCCGAATTAACCGTCACCCCACTCCCCCCCCCAATGGTCGAATCGAGGAAACGACTTTTTCTATTTTAATCTGATATATTAGCTGATCCCCTGCCAAACTTTATCATACTAGCTTCTCTGGAAGCGCCCAAACTGGAAAAACCAAGACCGACAGACAGACAGCCAGACCGACAGAAATTACAAACGCTATATGTCACTTGGTAAATACCAAGTGCCATAAACATCATTTTAATAAGCACGTAATCATAATAACAGCATAAGTGCAGCAAATTTGAAAAATGATTGACACCTAATACAACACTGTTTTCTTTCTTCAGTGTTTTACAGTATAGTACTTAATTTCTACTTATATATGATGGTTTTTTAGTATTCTATGCAAATAAAGTTTAATCAACTTCTCATGTTGTTTTTCTCTTCAACAACTGTTACGGTTGAATACAGGTGAAGGTGTTATGACTAGGAACAAACATAACACATGGGATTTGAAAATACACGTTAACTTTCCATATGAAACAGGATTTCTCAGCAAAAAGGGGTCTCATTAGAACACTCTGTAACACTTAAGTCTAAAAGTAAGTTCAAAATTCAAATAACGGTATCAATTTGTTGGGCAAAGCACTAGCGGATCCAAGAGTTGGTCAAGGAGGCGGGGCTGAGATCTTATCAAGATTCTTCCTACGCCCTTTCATTCGTTAAGGCTTTACCTTTTTTTTAACAATAGATGTATAGAATTTTTGGTTCGTTGTCAATTTGTCTTTGGAGATAAACACTTATTACTGTCATTTCTTTATGCAGTTAAATTCCAAAATTCAATAAAGGAAACTGCTTGATATTACCGTTTTCTTGAACTGAAAGTTTTATTTTTTACTGTCCCAAAGAATGATATCCAAAAGTTCCAGTACCAAAGCCAATATTCACCAACATGCCCACTAAGCACACAAGGCCAGGGGGCGCAATAAATTATAACTGAGTGATTTTTTCTTAAGAAATACTGGAATGCTGTGATTTATCACCGAAGTGGCGGATGCACCCTGCTGCCGCACTGCCAATTCAAAGAAAAGGGATTGTAAAACCCCACAGCAGTTCCATGGCCATCTATTAACTGCCAGATGTACCTCAAGAATGGCAGACAAAACTCAGGTATCACCTCTTTCTTCTATTACTTTTTTCTCATCAGTTGCGTTCTGTTGAGCGATCCCACTCAAGACAGGGGCAGTTTTGGGGGGTTTGATCCTACCCCAGAAAATGTTTGCCCGACTTGTAAAACCATAACAAAACTGAAAATAGACAAATTTATAATATGCTAGAGAACAAAATTGTACCCCCCCCCCCTCCGGAAAAAATCCTAGATACGGCCCTGCTTCCACTATCCTCAAATTTTCGAGGATTTCCCCAAAAGTCTCACAAAAAAGGAGCGGTATAAACGCTACCCCCCCCCCCCCTCTCATTTTCATTATGAAGTCAATGCATAAAAACTAAACATCTTGCGCAATTTAATTCCTTGTCCCAGAGGTTGCCTGGTTCTTGTCTTCCCTGGAGACATATTTATTATGCGTTTCATTAATTTTGAGCCAAATGATAATCAAATAAGTTTGATGGGATGCTTTTGGTGCTGCAGAGATAAAATAGACATAACTTTGCAGTTTGACGCCCTCGCGGGCGCCTTTTAGCTAATTCAACATCCCTCTCCTTATGTCCTGAAAGACTAAACATTGATATAACTTTAAAGTTGGAGATTTTACACAGAAAACTCTCCAGTACAGCTTCTGAGTGCCTTTCCCCTCACCACCGTCTTATCTGTTTCTTCTGTTGATTTTCTGTTTGTATTTGTTTTTCTCTTTGTGTTTTTTTTTATTTATTCTTACTCTGTCATATTTACTTTATGTATCGTATGGGTGAAAAAATAACATCCTTGTTATTAAATTTTTGTTACTCTATATTAACAGAAAACAAAAATTAATGCATGCAATTAAGCCCAGTTCAAAGTAGTTCTTCCGATTCTGCTATTCAAATGTAAGATAGGTTCTAAACCTTGACAATTTTTATTTTTAGCATATTAGTAAGTTTATTATGCGTTATCAGTTATATTGAAGCATACTTTTGTTTCTTCTAGAGATAGATCACGAAGAACCTAGTTGCATCTTGTTGGATAACAGCAAAGACGTTTTTGAGGTGGAGCATAACCCACCTGCAATTCCAGTGGAAAGAATTGAAGGTTTGTTTGTTTGATTTTTCTCTAACCTGCTAGCTTTCTTGCTAACCTGGCGTTGGGACCTTATTTTGAATTTCTTATATTCCATTCCCTTACTGAAACTAAATCGTTGACTTACAACTCCCGACAGGATTTTCATTTGAATATTGATATGTATGTCTCTGATTGCGATTTCTAAGATTTCTGAATGCGATTTGCGAAGTTCGTCTTCTAAGGATTGTCATAGTGCCTTGTGGTTAATTCAACATCCCCACAATTTTGAATTGTGGTTAATTCAATACTGATGGGATGCCTTTGGTGCTGCAGGGGTTGGGCAGGAAAAATAGACATAACTTTGCAGTTTGACGCCTTCGCGGGCGACTTTGTAAAAACCAATGTTATCACAACAATGACAAAGCCCCCTGATTCTTATCTCCAGTTCTAGGAGCTTAGTTCTAAGTTCTTAGTTCTAAGAACTTATTTTTGGCAATGAAAACCATAGAGTAGAATGATGCACTTGAAGCAGTCAATAAACATCATCACTGAATTGAGACAAAACCAGTTACAGATATATAATTGAATCTTTTGATATTTAAAAATAAAGTTTTTCGGGAACCTAAACTTGGTAGAGCTTGATCTTGCTTAGCAAAGCAAGAATAATCCTAATACAGGTTGATGTTGATGCTCTATTTAAAAACATTTTATAAAACGTTACTTAATATAAAACTCTTAGAAATCTAGAATTTCCTAATTAGGTCATAGTGTCTCCATATAACCTTCTATCCAAGAGATACAAAATAATCAAGAGTCAATAGAGAATACTCTACAGTTTATCCACTACACAAGGGACTAGAACCGGCCCTTTGTTGTTCACATTATTTCTATCCGAACTAATGTTCAACTGTTATAACAGTCTTCTGACTTGAAATCCAGTGTGACACAAATAAGAAATAATAATAAAAAAAAAATAAGGCTCATTAAAACCTTCGTTATCCTTGTGAGACTATGACAACTAGTTTTCGCAAAAGAAAAGGATTAGCCCAACCACCCCCCCCCCCCCCAACCAAAAAGTCGTTTACCAGTAAGAATATTGATTACTGCCGTTTTCCTTATTTTCTTGATTTCCATTTGTGCCATAATCTGACTAATTGACATAATTGACATTGACATAACAAATAATGTCTTAACATTGACATAACAAATAATGTCATAACAAATAATAATTGACACTGACATGAATAATTGACATAATTGATGCTGTTAAAAACCAAGTATGAAAAGACTGATTCTCTTAGAACAATTATCTAAAAAAAATGAGCCAGTGGCCCATTTGATTTTTATAAGAGGTTTATTTGGTCAAAAATTGGGTATAGTAGCGAAGTATATGCCAGACATGGCATAAGCAATTTGGCAAAATAAAAATCCCCCAATATATCGCAATAAAATTAGTTTTTAGTTATAAATTAGCTTTACTTGAAGTCCTTTACTCGGATAAATATCTAGTATGCCAATATTCCAAGAAAGAGAACCAACTCACTTTGTATTTTTGTAAATGCTTTGTCACTTAAGTTCTGCTAAATTTGTGAGTAATGTTTGTGAGTAGCTCTGACAGGAAACCTTTTGATTTATGCTTAGTGGACAATACCCAACACTTTTTGTGAACAGGGTTTTTTTTTAAACTTTCTTTACTTAAACTGCTAATTTTGGACAAGGATTTCCGTCAATTTATATTTACTTTGTTCTGACTTGGAGTTTGACTATATGTAATTTATATTTAAAAAAAATCCCCTTAAAAGTAATTTAGACAGAATTAATTTTAAGACGGCGATTCTTTTGTACTTAATATTCAGATAAAAATTAAAATTGTAGTACAATTTTCAACTGATGAGCTCTCAGCAATTAATATAATCATACATCAAATATTCAGTTTAATTTATTAGTTCTTTCTAAGATTGTTCCAAGACGAATATAGTTTCACTTCAAATAAGAGTTTGGATACTGCCCCCTTCCTTAACTGTAGAAACATAAAGCCTAGTGTGTCATTGGCACTTTACTGAAAACGAATTAAACTATAAACATTTTTTTCCAGTTATTACAGCATTGAAAATGAAAATAAAATCTTGACCTGATTCTTTTAACAATTAATTTTATTACATATTAAATATTCAATTTTATTTTATTTGTAATTCCGAAAACTGTTCAAGCAACATATAGTTTTCAGTAAACCGCCGATGACGCTTTACTTCATCTTCTCTCGAGAGAGATGAATAATGCATACATAAGCTTGTGCTACGGAGATTATTTAAGCGTCGGAGCTTACGGAGCTTGTGCTACGGAACTTATTTAAGCGTCGGAGCTTACGGAGCTTGTGCTACGGAGCTTATTTAAGCGTCGGAGCTTACGGAGCTTATTTAAGCGTTGGAGTTTACATCGGAGCTTGTGCTACGGAGCTTATTTAAGCGTTGGAGCTTACGGAGCTTGTGCTACGAAGCTTATTTAAGCGTTAGAGCTTACGGAGCTTCTGCTACGGAGCTTATTTAAGCGTTGGAGCTTACGGAGCTTCTGTTTCGGAGCTTATTTAAGCGTTGGAGCTTACGGAGCTTGTGCTACGGAGCTTATTTAAGCGTTGGAGCTTATGTTGGAGCTTACAGAGCTTGTGCTACGGAGCTTATTTAAGCGTCGAAGCTTACGGAGCTTATTTAAGCGTCGGAGCCTACGGAGCTTGTGCTACGGAGCTTATTTAAGCGTTAGAGCTTACGTTGGAGCTTGTGCTACGGAGCTTATTTAAGTGTTGGAGCTTATGTCGGAGCTTGTGCTACGGAGCGTATTTAAGCGTTAGAGCTTACGTTGGAGCTTGTGCTACGGAGCTTATTTAAGCGTTGGAGCTTATGTCGGAGCTTACGGAACTTTTGCTATGGAGCTTATTTAAGCGTCAGTGTGATAGGAACAATTTCCATGTGAAACTTCAATTTGAGATCTCAATGTGAAATTTCAATGTTTCAATTTCAATGATTTTTTTCTCGATTCTTTGAACTAAGATTTTTAAAACCATTCAAAGACGCTTAGACTTTTAATTATTTTGAATTATCAAACTGTTAAGGAAACGGGTGGAGGTCGGTAGGCTTTTGCAGGGAATCTTAAACTTGACAAAGAAGCCTTAAGCTCAAATGTCTAGATTTTTCCTCCATTTTACCTCAATTTCGATTCTCCTTAAATTTGTGATATACATTATTTTTAATATACATTTGTGCTGAAATTTTTAGTGTATGCTACCGGTTGAAGCAAATTTGCAATTTCGTGATTCTCATTCCATTTTTTTAGCTACCACATTTGTAGCTGCCTAGAGCGTGAATTTTTATTGCAGAAAACCAGCAGATTATGAATATAGTCTAAGTTCAGAGCTTTAAATTAACTGATGAAGCAATACTTTTAAAAGGGTTCATTTTTAGATGTTTCTTATAGTCGTCTCACTGTTACAATTTTTTTTTTTTTTTTTTTTTTTTTTTTTTTTTTTTTTTTTTTAGGCGGCAGTTCAGCTAAATATGAAGAAGGAAATATTCAAAAAATATTTTTATCATATTAAGCGAGTGGTGTTAGTAATGACAACTAAAAAAGTTAGAAGGAAGGGTTAAGGTCAGGAAAACAATTTGACACGCAAAATGTCACACACTTTTAATGTACTTAAATGGTTTGATACCTCTGTTATCATTGATGTTTTTAATGACAACTAAAAACGTTAAAAGGAAGGGTTAAAGTCAGGACAACAATTTGTCACTCAAAATGTCAAAGTTTTAATCTACTTAAATGGTTTGATATCTCTGTTAGCATTGATGTATCTTATAATCCCAATTTCATAGAGAATAGGTGAGACAAATTAAATTTTAGAGGGGGGAGGGAAAGGTAAAGATCGTAAAAAAAAAATGTTGTCAAGATAATAGGGTAAATTTACAGTTCTAAAGCACAAGACCCAAGCTACTTAAATGTCTGTGACAAACATAAAAGAACTTCTTAGAGAGGAGATAAAACAAGTAAAATTTTTGGAGGGAGAAAGGTAAACAAAATTTTTTTGGCAAAAAAAGGGCTAATTTTTAAAAATAAATTTCCTATTGGAGTGAACATACAGTTCTCGAGCTCCGAATCTAGGCTGCATTATACAAGAAAACATCCAATATTATAAGCTCAGTGACAATTAAATAAACATTATGATAAATATATCCAATATGATAAATTCAGTAACCAATATGATATGGTGACTGATATGATATTGATATCATTGATATTATCATATTATGATATGATATTCCAATATGATAATGAAATAAAATCATTCCTGCGTTGACTCAAATTTCAATAATCCAAAAAATAAAAAATTCCATAAAGGTATAAAGGAAACATAAGGGAATATAGTAACATTGCATTATTCCTAACCTAATAAATATTAGTTTAAAAAATGCAACCTTCATATCAGTAAATACCCGTATTTTTCTTTATTCTTTTACTAGTCATCAACAAAAACAGTACCTTCAAACTCAAATATTTACCTGTTCCTCCACCAAATGCAAGAAAATTTACAGGAGGGGGTCCTTGGCTACTAGGAAAACCACCAGCAAATGGAGCATGATGAAGAGGAGGGGAATGAGGGCCAAATTTGTCAACAAGTTTAGAATCTATATAAGGTCTCAGTCTGGGTCTAGCATCATTAGCATCCAATTCAGAACGTAGAGGGGATCCTTTAAATTTCAGCAGTTTCAACTCCGTTGAAGTGTGTTGCTTTAGTCGTCGTCTCTCTCTAGATCTTTCATTTTGGAACCACACCTAAAAGTTAACCTGTTACTCAAATTATTTTTGCGGCATACTAATTCAGGTTAATCTTCAACACGCCTCAAATTCATTTTCTCTGCCTGTTTTATCGTAAAGCAAAACATTCATTGAAAGATACGTAGATGCTGATACAATTTTTTTTCAAATTTACCATGTCAGAAATATTTTTGCTGGGCTATAATGTATGAGAATGTGTATAAACGAAAGGCAGAAAGATCTATTAGGCAATCATTCCAAAATGTTTATAATTACTTAAATTGAAACCAAGAATGTTAAATTTGAAGATTTCTCTTTACATTTAGAATCCTAACTAAAGCATAGAAATAAGCTCATTTAAAATAAAGATTTGAACAAAAGTACTATGGTAGTTGGAGATAAAGTGTGTTACATAGAATATGCTATACAGACAGTGAAAAAAAAAATACAAATGTGTTTTAAAAATACTAAAAATACTAAAATATAATACTAAATAAAAAATAAAATAATACTAAATAAAATATAAATGAAATACTAAAATACTAAAAGTACTGATTAAAAATGATTGAAATCTGATGATGAAATCTAAAAAAAAATGATTGATCGTTGACATTCAGGATGTAACCAAAAGATTTTGATTTTAAAGCTCCAATTTCAAATTATTAACTGAAATTATTAATTATTCATTTTTATATTATTATCAATAATTGTTATTAATTATTTATTATTATTAATTAATTATATATTAATGATTGATTATATATTATTTATATATTATTATTATTATTAATTACTAATTTCAATTATTATTATTAATTGAAAAGAGGGGAAGTAACCATTTCAGGTTGAAAAGCATCTTAGATATAATGAGAAAGAAAGGTTAGACCAATGAGTAGATCTTAAATTGTTTGATGAGAATGGAAAAACCTAACACGACTAATGTTGACTACAGCTGTGACTGATATCAGTCGTACTACTAACCAATGAGCTATCATTGCGCAAGTCAAGTTATGAACTGCGAGTTTGGGAATGGGTCAAAATATTCCTGGCCACAACTTTAAATTTACTAGACCAAAAAGATTAAATAATATAGGCAAGTATTACAATCAACAAATCTTAATACTAAACACCGAAACAATTCGATTACATACGTCAGTACTGAAAAGAACAGGCTGGTCATCAACTAAGACAATTCGATAGATCAAGCAACATGAAATACATCGTGTCATTTCAATCAAGTAGACGGACCCATAATCAATCAATCAATCAATTAATCAATCGACCCATAATCAATCAAGTAGATGAACCCATAATCAATCAATCAATCAATCAATTAAGCAATCAAGTAGATTGATTAATCAATTAATCAATCAACCCATAATCAATCAAGTAGATGAACCCATAATCAATCAATCAATCAATTAATCAATCAAGTAGATTGATTAATCAATTAATCAATCAACCCATAATCAATCAAGTAGATGAATCCATAATCAATCAATCAATCAATCAATTAATCAATCAAGTAGATTGATTAATCAATTAATCAATCAAGTAGATGAACCCATATCAATCAATCAATCAATCAAGTAGATTGATTAATCAATTAATCAATCAACCCATAATCAATCAAGTAGATGAACCCATAATCAATCAATCAATCAAGTAGATTGATTAATCAATTAATCAATCAACCCATAATCAATCAAGTAGATGAAACCATAATCAATCAATCAATCAATTAATCAATCAAGAAGATTGATTAATCAATTAATCAATCAACCCATAATCAATCAAGTAGATGAATCCATAATCAATCAATCAATCAATCAATTAATCAATCAAGTAGATTGATTAATCAATTAATCAATCAAGTAGATGAACCCATATCAATCAATCAATCAATCAATCAAGTAGATTGATTAATCAATTAATCAATCAACCCATAATCAATCAAGTAGATGAACCCATAATCAATCAATCAATCAATTAATCAATCAAGTAGATTGATTAATCAATTAATCAATCAACCCATAATCAATACAGTAGATGAAACCATAATCAATCAATCAATCAATTAATCAATCAAGAAGATTGATTAATCAATTAATCAATCAACCCATAATCAATCAAGTAGATGAATCCATAATCAATCAATCAATTAATCAATCAAGTAGATTGATTAATCAATTAATCAATCAAGTAGATGAACCCATATCAATCAATCAATCAATCAAGTAGATTGATTAATCAATTAATCAATCAACCCATAATCAATCAAGTAGATGAACCCATAATCAATCAATCAATCAATTAATCAATCAAGTAGATTGATTAATCAATTAATCAATCAACCCATAATCAATACAGTAGATGAAACCATAATCAATCAATCAATCAATTAATCAATCAAGAAGATTGATTAATCAATTAATCAATCGACCCATAATCAATCAAGAAGATGAACCCGTAATTGAAGTTACCTCATCAATAAATTATGAATCAGTGGCAAGATTTAGCTAGCACGTGAGAACACTAAATAAAACTTTGATACCAACGAATTTATTCCCTATTGAAAAATTGTTACCTTTAAACTGCCTTTGACAACAAAAGCGACACTTATCTAATAAAAAGAGTCGGGCACAAACACTACTACTGTTACTACTACTAATACTACTATCACTAAATATCACTATTATCAATACCAATACTGCTACTACTACTACTACTACTAACTACTAGTACTACTACTGCTACTTCAACTACAAAAAATAATCAAAGAACATTTGGAAATTACCTTAATAACTCGCATCGGTAGACCAGTTCTATTGGCTATTTGTTCAAAAACATGTCTAGTGGGCGTAGGAGTTAGGGAAAAAGCTGTTTTTAATATTTCTAATTCGGTTGATGTCCGCCTTGGAGAAGAATGCCATGACCTACCACCTCTGTCTTTCCTAGAGGGGGATTTCGCTTTACCATTAACACCTCTAGAATTACCCTCTTTGTTGCCGTTGAGGGATGCTGAAAGTTCATCATTATAAGACAATGAATATAACCAGAAAAAAGAAAATTTTACTGACCTTAACATATATGAAATATTCACAGCTAAACAGTGACAGTTTTAAACAGTATTACATGCATGATATCGAGTAATATCAATTTTCATTCATTTTCTGAGGAATCAGTCAAACCACACCTCCTGTGAAATAACCCATCAGCAATCCTAAGTATTAGCTTACACACACTTATAACATCACTATGCATGAATTTAAAAAAAGTAAGTGAATAAACGAAGTTTAATGAATTTCTCTAATAAATGAATTAATTGTTAATTTTTACGTAACGTAACTCTTAACGTAACGTAACTCATAACGTAACTCTTTGGGAACAAACGCACGGCATTACTGCTTCTGAAACAGAGTCGTACGATATAGTTTTTCATTAACTTGAAATGCATTGAGTATTTCATAATTTTTCATTGCTAGCGAATTGGTCCTCTCTCAGGATATATTGGGGTTGTGTTCCATAGATTGGTGGAAATCACTACTTTGCAGCAGCACAAACTATGCAAGGCTCGTAATCTTTGATGGGTAGCTTTCATCAATATGGTTTCAAGCATTTAGGATCACCACAAAAAGTGGATGTTTTAAAGGTGTATAATGGTACTATTAGTTTGTTGTTTTTTTTTTCGCCCTAACCATTTTAATAGTTTACTTTTTTTATGAATCTTGGAATCAATACTGTTTCCAGGCCCGTTGTGTAAGGGTTCTCAGGCTATGTATAAGATTTAGATAAGGTAATACATAATATACTATCGGACACGGATCTACATAAAAAAAAATTAAACTTAAGTTGTACTGTTATAGTTCGATTAATATCTATGCTAGGACCCAAAACACACGAAAAATCGCTTGAATAGAAAAAAGAAATGCTAGAACAACGTAGACAATCATTGATTCCTTAACATTATAAACCATTAAATAACAATTTGTCAAGGTATTTTTTTTTGGAAAAATTAAAAATGTCCACTTTCAAGAAAAGAATAAAAAAACAAAATGTAAAAAAAACCTGAAAGCACCTTACAAACTATATTCTAATATAGCATAAACTAGCTCCAAATGTTGTCCACCTATTTGCTTACGATATGAAGGACTTTCGTTTGGTATTGATTCGTAAATTTCGATTTAACATAAAAAAAAGTAAAAAAAAACATAAAAAATAAATAACATAAAAAATAACATAATATAACAATAACATAAAAAATATAATATAAATAAATAACATAATAAATAAAATTAATAATAATAAATAATAAATTAAACATAATAAATAATAAATTATAATAAATTAAACATAATAAATAAAATAACATAATATGTTATTTATAAATAAATAACATATAAATAACATAAAAAAGTAGGAAAAAAGTGGGAAAACTAAGCATTCTACTGACCAGTCAAAGACAAAACTCGCAGTGTTTGAAAACTAAGCATGAAAACCATGCTATATATTAATATAGTTATAATGCATCATTCTTACATAGACTCCAGTCCTTCGGGTTTAAAAAAAAGTAGGAAGAGCGGTAAGAGCATGTGTGAACGGGCATTACTTCAACTTTTCTGCTTGAATGTGTCAATTACATCGATTTTGCATAATCAATCTCTATAGTTATTTTTTCTAATATTTATTCATTTATTTACCTCAAAATTGAGGAGGATATTATAAAATACATAATTTAAATTACAAAAAAAATGAAATACATCAACAAACGAAACAAAACATTGATTTTAAATGAGTTTAATAATATAACTGAATTAATACGTTATAGAAGCCAAACAAAAAATAAAATCAAACATTATTATTTGAATTCTGGGAAGAAAAGGGAAAACGTTCAACATAAAGAAAGAACTCCCAGACTTATGGCAAAAATTATCCCTCTTAATCTTAGCTAATCCCAACGGCTCTTTAATCTTAAATCTCAAAACTAATTCGGCAAAACTAATTATGGCAAAACTTAACAGCACCAAAAATAGCAAATGTGAATTGAAGAAAAATCGCAGATTTTAAAATCTGCGTTAAAAAGAGAAATATCACGAGGATACCTCGAAGCTGTATTTTTTAGCCAAATGCCTTTCTATTTTTTCCTTAAACACTCAAAAATTAGCATGGACATTGAACTTCCGAGCTTAAGCACCATAAGGTAACCCCAGATAAAGAACAGCATTAGAAACCAAAAATGAAGTACTCCTGTTGTAAATTAGTTCAGTTCGGTTATTGTCATTAATTGGAGAATATTGAAGTTTTTTAACACTGATAGAAAGGTCTTATTTTTAAGCTTACTGGAAAGGGTATTAAAATCATCGGTTAAACTAGCTTTCGAACGACTCAATATAACAATATCATCAGCATGCGCAACAAAAGACATATCCCGCCTCTGAAAGATAAAAGTTGTGGATAGTGAACATAGAGCATCCATAGTTAACAAAATAAAAATATGTTAGGGGATAAAACTCCACCTTGTTTAACTCCAGGACCGACAGAAATTATAATAGAAAAAGAATCAGAAGCAGCAATTTTTTTTCTAAGCCCCCCCCCCCCCTACCAGGATCAAAGAACTGTAACCACAGAAAGGGGATCCAGCCAATAATTGGGGCTGAAAAGCAGAAGCATGTGAAATATTGTCCAAGGCTCCTTTTATATCAATCAACATTATATAAAGTAGGGAGGCAGAAGACCTTGACTGACTGATAATTGTATCAAAAGTTGCTTGGGCATGGTCAAAAACCATTCCTCATTTGAAGACTACTTGGTTAAGACCAGCATCCAAAAGCTCAAAAAGACCCTTTATGCACAATTCAAAAAAGCTTGCCAATTATAGAACCCTTTGTTATCGGTCTATAAGAGAATAGAATAGAATAGGTTTTATTTGCACAATCTTTCGTAGTCATAAAACTAAATGGCGCTTGTGCTTACAAAAAAGAAAAAAGGATTAAATCAAACGACAAAAAAAAATCAGAAGGCAAATAGTTTAAAATCAACAATTGTTATACTTTGATACAAAGAAAGGGATGAATGAGTTGGAAAAACGATTTGTGCGTGAAGGAGGTGCTGCTAATCTGTCAAATTTCTTCAACCTAGTACTTCGATGTTTCACTAAAACTGGTGGTAGTATCGATCTGTATTTATCACTTCTGAGAAGATATTGGCCAAATTCAAGGATCAAACTGAGACGACGCTCTTGAAGAGAGGGAATTTGTAAAGTGGATAATGCTAACTTATATTCGGTAAAAGCATCGCACAATATTACTTTGACTGCTCTTTTTTGTATTGACTCAAGCTGGTCACTTAGGTAAATAGTGTTATTGACTTGTGGGCCCCATACGGGACATGCATACTCTAAAATTGGTCGAATGTAAGTAAGATAGGCTATCCTTAGTTGTGTCACTGAAAAACCAAATCGACGCATTAGTATAAGTGTCCGCATCGCACTATTTGCCTTTTTGATAATTGTATCGACATGGAGGCTGAAAGAGCAGTCGATGCTAAACTTGACACCAAGCACTACTGTCGAAGATTCACTAGGATAAGGAGGAGGAGGGCACACAAAGTCTCTCTTCAGGGGATTAAAGCGAAGGATTTTAGTCTTTCCTTCGTTGATTTGGAGGCTGTTCGCAGTACATTCATCTTTGAAGTTTTTGATTATTTCGTTACAGAATTGGGGGACAGCCTCAGACTTCTCAACAATGTACTTCAGTAGGACTGACACGTCGTCTACATACTTAAATCTTTCTTCATAGCCGGAAAGGATGAAATTTATCACTGCCAAAAACAGTAGACTAGCGAGCTTAGTACCTTGTGGGGCTCCGCATGTAAGCTCGACCCATTCGGAGTCGGTATCTCCTGGGAAAAGACTGTAAACGCACTGATAGCGGGCTTGTAAAAAATTGATCACTAAAAGGAGAATATGTTTTTGCGCACCCATGGTGCCACCCGATCTGATATTTCTTTTACCGGATTTTGGAATAGAAGTTACCCCCCCCCCCCTTGAAAGATGAAGGGTCATTACCAGACTTGAGGATAAAATTAAAGAATTCCAAAAGAAGAAGAAGAAAAGAAGTGGGAGCCGATATGATTTGAGTGTGTCCCATCCTCGTCTTGAAAAGATTTCGGTTTTAATTTACGGAATACATTCAATAAAGAATACAAGGGAATAGAAAGATCATGCAAACTGAAAGAAATATTCAAAATGTGTACAACACGCAGAAGTTGTTTAGGATTACCACACGAATTCGAAAGGTCACCAAAACGAAATTCGGATTCCATAAGTGAAGGTTTATTCTTTTTGGAAGATTCAATAATTCTTTGTATTAAACGCAGAGCTTTCCAGAGTGTCTTTTTATTGACTGAACCTTAGACGAAGCGTCCAAAAACAAAATATTATTATGATGAAGAACCTCCGACTGGAAAATCGCTTTCTTTTTCTTCATGTATTAAATACAAAAAAAACAAGTTTTTTAACTGAAAGTAAGGAGCGACATTAAAACTTAAAACGAACAGAAATTACTCCGTATATGAAAGGGGCTGTTCCCTCCTCAACGCCCCGCTCTTTACGCTAAAGTTTGACTCTTCCTCTCAACTCAACTTTTTAAAACAGTAAAAAACTTTAGCGTAAAGAGCGGGGTGTTGAGGAGGGAACAGCATACATTGAGAATACAAGAACAATATATATTGCATATTAGCCAATAAACAATCTAGCATTTAGACAGCAGGATTTAGGGAAGCTGAATATTTGGGCAAAACAACATACATAAATATTTCATTTAATAAGTTTTTTATTGAATCAGTTACAATGAGAAGTATATATGGTTTTCCAAAGAGAAGGTTCAATTTTTAGATAGAAGTCAGCCGGAAGTAAATAGCTTACGAGTTATTTCCACCAGCAATTAGATTTATTAAGTTAAAAATTAGGAAAACATAACCATGTCTCCTGAAATTTTTTAACTTATCAAACAAACAAACCTTCATTTCTGTCCTTTGAAGTCACCGGTGAATTAGGCTTTCTCTCAAAAATTTCTTTACGGTTATATGACAAAATACAGGTAGGTTGTTCTTGTTCGATCTCTGGAAGAAGAAAAATATACATCAATAGAACTGACAGAACATATTGAACTTGCTCATATAATAAAAACACAAATTATTATTTTTAGAAGCCATCTTACATTTAAATTGAAGAATATGAAGAAATACATTTCACTAGGCTTAATTTTGTGGATTGATTTTCATTTTTTTTTAATATTGAGCAACAAAAATACAATAAGCAGGATACATCAGTCTGCAAATCAAAAAGTTTGGCTATATAAAATCATAGCAAAATTAAATCGTTAGTGGATGAACTTTTGAGAAAAATGATTAAAACAACCCTGACTTGAGACACTTGAAATCCTTAATTGTCACTCTCAAATGAAAAAAAAACATACTGCAATTCGATAGGGAAATCACCATAAAAAAGGTATTGGTGCTTTTTTTTTTATTAATGTCTAATAAGACGTTGTCCTCGTTTATGGTCCATCTGGGTTTGCTAGTTTGTCTGTGTTCTTTGCAATTGGGTTTCATTCCACTCCTGACTAACCATACATTTGAAAGTCTTGAGGTGCCGTAGTAGGTTTGATTCCATTTTGTTAATATAGAAGCCAGAGTTAAAACTCAGCAGCAGTAGCACACAATCGATCCGACACAAGTACCTTATAGTCAAAACGCATCGGTAATCCAATGCAACAGACCAGAAGAGAATACTGAATCCCAACCTCAAATGTCACAAGAATTTATGGTGTTTTTCGTTGAATCAAGTATATTCCGTATAAACTACTCAATGAAAATATGAAAAAGATTCCCAATCAAACAAAATCTTGCGTCAAACCTAAAAACAGTAACAAATAAAGAACCAAGCAGACTTAAAATAACCTTTATAAACAATTGATCCCAAACTGATTGCAATACTGTCGGGCAGTTCTATGAATGCAGCAATTTGTATATATAACAAGATTAATACTTTGAGTATTTCTAGCAGTTTGTTTGCAAATTAGACATTTGATTTCTTTCGAATAAATCTAACTAGGGCATTAACATTTAGTTGTTTTCGTTTTGTTTTTTTTGTTCTTTTACTTAGGAAGACACACTAAAAAGCACCTTATAAAGACTAAACTGCAATCCTTTTATAAGAAATAATTACTTTCTTAAATTTATTTCTTTTTCAAGATTTATAGCATTTGATTGTACCTGAAGTGTTAACTAAGAGCAAAACATAAAGTTAAAAATATTTAATGAGTTAATAGTTTTAAAGTAGTAGTTTTTCCCAGAACGGCGAGTCAGAAGAAGATTCACGCTTTTCAAAGGTATCTTAACGCATATCTATGCTTTCTATATAGGTATAAAGTCTAATATATAGCTACATTTAGTCAATTAAATAAGGCGTTTCATGGGGGTTCTAACCCAATAAGGTAAATTCCTAAATCTATAAAATAGGTTGTGTCACTACTGAAATTTCGAATGAAACCAGTCACTAAACACTTTATACAAACGTTCATAGCCACTGGGGCAATAACTTGGGTGTAATAACTAATTTAAGTAGCCGTGAACTTGTAGTTTCTTTATAATATATTTATCAAAAACCAGTAAAAACTCACTTGACTTAGCGATTTATATAAAATTTCTCACAGGTTTTTTTTTATTAATATTTAATTGATATTCATTTGGCTCAACGAGCTTTTCAAAATACCCACACACAAATTACCTGCATTGCAAATTATTTGAGTTTGATCACATGTGGTGAACTTTAATCATATTTTATTTATTTTTGGAAACATAAGCCAGTGTCATCAAAATGAACTGAACTTAGCGATTTGGTTAACTTACTTAACTTAAGTCTCGTCCATAGTTGAAGGTCTCAAGGGGCCCCTTTCTTCAAATTGGCGAGCATTCCCCTTCTGTTTGCCTTAAAGTCTTCTATTAGACAGAAAAGGCACGGGCGGCGGTAATTTGCAAACTTATGTTACAATCTCTGGAGAAATATTATGTGATCTTTGAGAAAAAGTTGTGATCTCTTATTTCGCAATTGATTTTTTGTAAACAGGACTGATTCATCCGTCCAATATTACCAAGAATCCGAACTTGCTGGAGCTGGAATCTTGATGGGAATTATTTGTAAAATTGTAAGGCATTTAAAGACTGATTTAGGCGTTGAAGCGTTTGAGAGGTTGATTGTCAAAAAACGAAGCTAAAAAACTGTGGAAGAATAAGGCATCCTTGAATTAATCCTGTTCATCTGAACAGGATGATATGTTCAGATGATATGTTCATCTGAAAGTTGTCATCGAAACCTTCGCTAGTCTTGACACAAATTCTAAATTTAATGAACATATCTAGACACAAACAACTAGGTTTTGTGGAATTCCGTATCAAGGAGGCACACTCGTGCCTCTATAAAGAGGCGACACACGACAATGTTAAGCGATCTTCGGTTCCAGTGGTCGCAGACGGATGGGGAGGGATGCATTTCGTAGCCCGAGCTCCAACTAAGAAACCTGCAAAATTTCATCCCCCTCCAACTTTTTCTTCATGGGGAAAATCTGGCCGAAAGTTTCGACCTGTCAACCCAAGCCCCCCTTTAACGTTGTCCGATCGGGCTGAAATTCACAAGTTAAGGTCCCCTAGGGCCCAGGAGCTTATCCGCGAAATTTCAGCTTGATCCGATAACTCCTTCCCTGTTTTCCAGAAACCACCCATTAGCTATTTAATTAACGGATTTCTCTCCATAAGAGCCCATGTTAATTTGAAATTTTTAAAAGCTATTGAGAAGTTATATTTACACACATGCAAGTTATTAGCTCAGTTGGTAGAGCGTGAGACTTTTAATCCTCGGGTCAAGGGTTCAAGTCCCTTACGGGCGGTTTTTTTTCACAACATCAAAAAAATTTTGATAACACCTGGACAGCTTATCATTTGAGAGATAACAGAATATTAGCTTCTTATGAGCAAAAGAAACATTTCGGTCATTCTATCTATTTTTTTTCTATTTTATACAATGATTTAAAAGCGGGGGGGGGCGGCAGCCACCCAAGTTCCTCTCCTAATTCCTGTACGAGGAGTACAGGAATTATTAAATTACATCCACCATGGATTGTAGAAAAACGTACAGAAATAATATGAAAAAAACTTCGTTTTCTTAAAGAGTTAAAGAGGCTGCGTCCCAAAGTCGAACCTTAAAACGTACAGGAATTAGAAGAGGCAGTTGGGGGGCTGCCGCCCCCCAAACCCCCAGCTTTTAAAGACTCTTTTGTACAGGTTTTTTGTTTTTTTGCTAACCCCCAGCTCTTGGCTTCGGAAAGGCCCTCTTTTAATTAACAAAAAATTGAAATGAATGAATAATGGAATAACTTCGAAAAATGTTAAACACAAAAGGACAGGAGAACCATTGCGCCGAAACTAGTAATTAGTAACAATGAAGTCCCCCCCCCCCCAAAAAAAAACCTGTACAAGAGTCTTTAAAAGCTGGGGGTTTGGGGGGCGGCAGCCCCCCAACTGCCTCTTCTAATTCCTGTACGTTTTAAGGTTCGACTTTGGGACGCAGACTCTTTAACTCTTTAAGAAAACGAAGTTTTTTTCATATTATTAGAAAATATAGGCCTACTGCTGGTCATTTCTTTAAATAGTCAATTCCTGTTTAAAGTTGATAAAGCATTGGTAAAGGCTGTTGCCAAACACCAGATATTTTTCTAATTTCTGGTGAACTGTTAAAAATTAGTGTACTGGAATGAAACCCTACTTGGTATTCTTAGATTACTGAGGAAAACACAGCCCTGATCATCTGGAGTATAATATAATTCATGATTTTCTCTTTCTGATTTCTAAGGCTAAAAGAATGGAAATCATTGAAAGGATCCTTTGACTCTTTTTTGCATAGTGGAGCAATTGTGGCTTTGCAATATGATATCATGACATGTCTGTTTACTCAGGCAGTATATACAGGCTTGTGAGGAAAATTTGTAGAAGGTTAAAACGTTCACTGCAGACTTACAGTAATTCTGCTTGAATTCCTTCCAGGCCAGGGGCTTATTTTTCTTCAGGGTTCAGAAGGTGTCTAGTAAGTAAGTAAGTAAGTAAGTGAGACGGCACTAGACCCTTAAGGTCCAAACCGGCGGTGCTGATCTCTGTTTCATGGCCCTTCAGCCAGGAAGTAGAATGGGGGGTTGGGGGCCAACCATCCTGTGCTTTCACACACCCTTCCTACTTACCTTCCCCAGATTTCTCCAGGTACCCATTTAGAGCTGGGTCGGCTCTGGCTGAGCTTACAGAGTCACGCCACTGACTCCCATCCCAAATTAAATAACTGGTCACAACTGGGATTGAACCCGTGTCCCTTGGACACAGAATTCACACACCAGCGCGCCAACCACTCAGCCAGGACGGCTGTAAACCACCTCCGAGCCAAGGAGAAGTGAAATGGAATCTGACACTAGAACAGATAACAGGTGAAGCACATATAAGTTTGGAAAGATATCTAGATTAAGTGTTTCTTTGAAATACACCAGCCATTATGACCAAATGCCTCCTGTGCTTTATATCTGAGAGCCATTTTCATCTAGCAGCATATAAGATCTAAGATTGCTCTTGGTTGCTAGCTCCAAACTCTATTATGCTTGAAGTGTGACCTGTCTGTTTTAAAATTTGACTCGCTAAAATTTGACTGTATTTGTCATTTATAAAAGTGTGGTGGCTATAAGTGCAGATTTTTTTTTATTATAACATGTTTTAGCAGTTGTATCTTTACTGATATGCATTAAATTGGACATATTTATCAGCTTTCAGCAATTATCTGCTTCTTCCAGCTTGTGGTATTTTCTAACTGATTAAACATGTTGATTCATGCTTAATATTCAGTTTCAAACATTTTCAATTTTTACACAGAGAAGTCATCAGTATGCATCTTAACTTCACCCAGCGTAAAGCAATATGTAATTCTACACTATGTAAATAGTTTGGGGGGGGGTTTATAAATGGATTTTTAGACAGTTAATCACAAATCTGGGAAAAATACAAAACCTGAAATCTAAACAAATAAGAACCATATTCGGATTAAAACGTTTTATTTTCACCAAAGTTTCTTTGTCACCTCTAACAACAGTTACATACATAACCAATACAATCCCAGCAGTGGAAGTCCCAGCAACAACAAAATAGCATTATGTCAAAAGTGGCAACTGGGAAGTGAATATTAAACATATGGGCAAAATTTGAATTAAAATAGTGAAAAGTAAAAAAAAAGTATTATATTCGTAATAATATAAGTCATAATATTTTAGCTTCATATGAAAAATCAAAAGAAAAAGAGATGTTACTCTTAATAAACACAAAAAAACGTAAGAAAAAAATTTGAAAGATATTTGAAGACAACATGTATCTGAAAGAAATAGATTTAAAAGCAAGAAAATTTATGACAACTAAGAAAAACATAAAGGAAACAAACAGTTTGACTTACCTCCCTCAATTAGTGGAACCTCAACGAATGTAATGTTTTCTGTCATTTCTAGGAAATAAAATTCTTCTTTCAAAAAAGCTAGGGCTCAATCAACTCAAATAGAATCTGCTCCTCTTTCAAAGACAAATGAACCACACAATTCCTGTAAAACAAGGACTTCAAAATAAATATTGTCTTTAACTGTAGAGTGAACTTAATGCAAATCTGGTCCACACTTTTTTCCTCCTTCATCAAGGCCTCGCACCTTCCCTAAACTATAATCGGAGAACCCAAGAGCAAAAATTCATAAGAAGGCTTGAATTCAGTATAACAAGTTCCCTAATTAAAACAATTATTCAAAATTCAGAAAAATTTGTAATGAAATGAAAGAGGATTACTTGGGATTGCTAAATCTTGACGGATCCCCACACTGTGTAAATGAACCATAACTTCTTCCCCTAGAAAGAAAATTCTAAAGAAAAGTGAGCTAGATGATGTAAAGATGGACCAATGATATCAGTTTGTAGCAATATTTCGAACAGACTAAGATGTCTTGTCTTATTGCTTTTCTAAATTCCTTTCTGTTTTACCTTAATGATTTTCAGTTTGATTTATGAATGAAGACCAATGAATATGAATGAGTGAATTGTTGAATTAGTTCTGGATTAATTCCTGCAATTATATTCCTGGACAATCAAATAAAATTCAATTCTTTAGCCAAGATAATTTTGATCCGAAATATGTCTCGTTTTGGTATAAAGAAAACAACTTTTTTGATTACTAACCAATGATCTGTGTTGTACAGGTACCAATCTACTGATTTGATGCCTTCAGCAGGGGTTTGGGGACAAATCATCCAACACTTCCCATGTTTTCCCCCTGACTTCCCCAGGTACCCATTTAGAGCTAGGTCGATCCTGGCTGAGCTTAAAAAAGTAAGAAGATTGATTAATGTAACAAACCAAATAAAAAGCATCACCCCACCTTGAACCCCCTGACCTCAGGCTTTCAAGTGGATTGCAAGATGATTTCAGTTGTGGACGTTTCCTAGAGCATATTTTCTTC
This sequence comes from Artemia franciscana, assembly GCF_032884065.1. Taxonomy (NCBI): domain Eukaryota; kingdom Metazoa; phylum Arthropoda; class Branchiopoda; order Anostraca; family Artemiidae; genus Artemia; species Artemia franciscana. The sequence continues at coordinate 32,925,617 of NC_088878.1, read as the reverse complement.
TGTCCTGAGCAATGAGCATGTATTCTGGTTCTGACCCTATGCTCATGATGGAGCTCTTTAATGTTAACAGGAAAGCTAGATATTTTATATAAATCGTATATAGACTGTTGACTGATTAGAGGAATTGTTACTATAGCGAAAAGTTGTTCATTAATTTTGGTGATATGCACCTTTAGTTTGGTATAATATAAAAAGAAGTTTGCTGCTTCTGGTGCTACTGGCAAATGGAGGTAAAATATTAATTGGGTCTTTATTTCATCTAGAATATTTTTCCACCTTGTGGGATCTACTAGGTCGTATGATAGGGTTCCCCCCGCCAGGGTAAACAGTGCGAACTCGAACTTACTGACATCAGTAGCCAGATTAATAATGACATCTTTACTATAGATGTAAAAGAAAGAGACATAAAAAACGTGATGAATCATAAAAAGAATGTGGCAGTAGTGATTTAAAAAATACTATAAATTAACTTAGTGAAGAATTGTGACAAATATGCCAGTAGTAATTTGCAGAATATTATAAAACTGACAAGTGTTTTTAATTGTGATGTAAATTTAACCTAACTATTATGCTTTAATATTTTTGAATACCTTGAATCAATTGGAAGTAAAGTTGAATTAAAATTACTTTTAACAAAAATAAGCATGACTTAAGAAAAAACGATTGAAACTAGGTATTCACAGTGTAAACTTGTGGTTATGTTCAAGTATATTATATTAATGTAAGGTGTAGGAGTATAAGCTTTATGGAGTTAAATTGAAATTAATATTAATCAATTATCATAGTTCCAGGTGTAAAAATAAAAATAATACACACAAATAAGCATGGTTCTGTAGATTTAGATCAAAAGCCATTCTGCAGTGAAGGAAATATAAGGATGAATTTTAAAACATTAATAAACAATATCAAACTTCCAATTTTTTAAGCTTAAGATAAACTATCATAACAACAGGAGATTAGTCTGAATGATGAGGACATCATTCTACAATGGGAAGGGGATATGTGACATACAGCCTTACAATTTTCCCTGCAAAATGCAAAGTTTCAATATTTGTTACTTTTGCCATCCGATTTCGAAATAGTAAAAGAGAAAGATTTTTCTTGAATTATTCGATGCACTAGCCAATAAATACAATAAAAAGACTAGCTTTTTGGAGTCAACCAGCTTTTTGTGACTTAAGTGCACTTCATAAAAAAAAACCTCTTGTCAAGATGAAGAGCAAAATCGTGGCTTAAAGCAAAAAATAGCAAATAGATAAGTATTGTTAATTCGAAGTGATAGCTCATCATGTGTGTTCTTTATGTTGCATCTTTCCCTTTTTTTTGTTTAATGATACCCATGTTATTGTATTGTGATAAAGGGAAAGAATAAAGATTATTTATTTATCATTTCTATAAAAGAATAGTATCTTATCAAGATGCTAAATAGCATCTTATCAAGATGCTAAATACCAGTATTACTGCAAAGGCGGCATATCCTTTTGGGGAGAGGTCAAGCATCCCAAAAGAGCAGGATATAGGTACGTCAAATAGAAAGCTTTGGTAGGACAGTCAAGTTTTAGATGAGTGTCAAGTACTTGTTTTAAGAGAATTTCGAAGCAATATAAACTTGTCTCTAAGCCTAAGTTTTTGCATGTTTTAATACACTAATTGTCGAAGTGTTTTTACCAGACAATTTATATGTAAGTCCTGAAATAAAACTATTGTTTATTAAACCGTCTTTGCTTATGCATCCAGAAAAAAGGTATCATTCACTTGGTCTTAGGAACACTCTCTAGGGAATCTATTCAATAAAGTCAGACCCATCCACCCCTAAAATGATTCTATTACAGAGAATATTGGACATTATGAACTGCATACCTCTATATTAATCTTTCACTCGTTTAACCCATGTAATATCAGCACTTTAAATTAAACCCCTTATAATATTACTATATTATTTTTTTACATAACCTAGGGCTATAATTCCCAACATAGGGCACATGCCTCACTGTTGGGGCATGGGAATATTTTGGTGGGTCATGGAAGGATGTCCTCCCTTTGGCTGAAAATGCTATTGAGCCATAACTCAAAAAAAATTCATGTAAATGATGTCAAATTATCATACATTTAAAGAGCAAAACATATAAATAATAGTATTGTAATAATGTCATGCATTGTATGAAAGATGTTGCATACAAAAAGAGGATAACTAAAAAAAGATACTAAGTTGATGACCTTTTAAATTTCCTTAAGGTGAATACAGGTTATATTTTGGGTGACAAAATTTAAACATTACATGGGGAGCATCAAGATTTTAAAAATACTGAGGTGGGACATGGTGCAAAATTGGTTGTGAGCCTCTGCCCTAGGTCTATATTACAACATTGGAGAGAGGGGGGGGGGGTGATTGGCTGGTAATGAATTATCAAAATGGAGTCTTAGCAGCCAGAGTAAGCTCATTCAATCTTGGAATAAACAAATATTGGGCCAATGTTGACTAAAGGCTCAATAGGGACTTAAAATTAACTGAAATTGTTAAACCATCAACAGCCAGAAAGCTAAAGGAGGTCATCACAACCTTATGTTGCAGGTAATTGTAATTTTAAGAAAATATGTAGAATAGAGTGTATATGCTTGCACAATACAGAGGAGGGAGTAATGTTTATTCTCACACAAATTATTTTTTTATTCAGGACGATATTCTGATTTTAGAGAAATAGTCTTTTTTTTTAGCTAGCCTATCTTCTCAGAAGAACCTGATTTTGGGGGAGGCGATTGGTGCAAACTGTACTAGCTCTGCACCTACTGGTGTTCACTTTCATGAGATAAAATTTTCAAAGGTCTTCAAAAATCACTGGGCTCTAGGTGGAGAAGGAGTTGAGGTAGGTATTTCAAAACACCTTCCCAGGACATACTTTAGTCTATAGACCTATCCCCAAAATTTTCATTTTCCTAACCTAGCGCCTATCCAAGGTAGCAAAATTTAGCTAAACTGGAGATTTACTGCATAACCTTGTAAAATAGATCTTTTGCTTAAATGAAGTACCAGAAAACTGCTTTCAGTCTTACAACTTTGCTCAATCTCAATTTATGAGGCTCCAAAAACCTGCAAAATATTTCCTAAATTTAGGAAAAAAAACTACCAATATAGCTTAAATTTCTACTCAAATAGCAAGAATTGCATTTTCAGAACTAAAACCAGAGAAAAAAAAAACAGAGAATGAGGGCAAAATGTTGTTTTACCAAATAATTCAATATACAGGCAAATTTTTGACACTAAGAGATCAAGAGAGGGTTAACATTAAAGCTTGACAACACCTTCCCACAGTAAGTTTTTGGCCCTGGATTCATTACTGAAAGTTGTAAAATCTAGACAATCTACTTTTGGCTATCTTGGAAATGGGTTAGGTTAGGAAATGAAACTTTTAGCAATGAAACCAGGGCCAAAAGCATACTCTGGGAAGGTATTGGAAAGCTACTGTGTCAACCTTCTTCCAATTTCTAAGCCTTTGAAATTTACCTACTTGGCATGTCTATTAGGTATTCAAATTTAGAAAACAACAATACTGTACCTTAATTTTTGCTTTTCAGTTTCTTTTTCTCTGGTTTTAGTTCTGAGAAATGCAATTACTATTATTTGAGTAGAATTTTAAGCCATATCAATGGGCTTTTCTTAATTTAGGATCTGTATTTGTAGATCCTTGAAATCTCATAAATTGCTATTGTGCAAAGTTGTGAAACTGAAAAGAGTTTTAGGTAAGACTGAATTTTAGCAGCTTTTGGCTATCTTGGAAAGAGGTTAGGTTGAGAAAATAAAACTTTCAGGGATGGGTCTAAAGGGTAAAGTATACCCTGGGGAGGTATTTTCAAGTACCTACCTCCACTCCTTCTCCCTTTAGAGGGTCCTGAAATTTGTCCATGTGACAGGTCTATACCTATTGAAATTTTGACAAAACAACATTTTACCTTAATTTTCAGTAAGGCTGATCATTTTCTTTTTCTCAGGGTTTATTTCTGAAAATGTAATTCCTGATATTTGAGCAGAATTTTAAGCCATATCATTGTTTTTTGTTTTTTTTAGGAAAAATATTAATATATCTTTAAAATCTTACTATTAATTGGGATTGAGCAAAGTTTTGCAGCTGAAAACAAGTTTGTTGTACCTCAATTAAGCAGAAGAATTATTTTGCAGGGTTTCACTTTTATGACAGGTAAAAGTGAAGTCCATCAAAGGTCAGGACCCTCTAGAGGGAAAAGGAGTGGAGGTGGTTACTTCAAAATACCTTCCCAGGGTAAACTTTAGCCTAAAGATCCATCCCTGAAAGTTTCCTTTTCCTAACCTAACCCCTTTCCAAGATAGAGAAAAGTAGCTAAAATAGAATTTTATTCAGTTTTACTATACTTCATTTAAGTAGAAGTTCTATTTTGCAAGGTTTCACTTTTACTACACAACAATTTTTAAAGGTCATCAAAGATAAGGGACCTCTAGAGGGAGGATTGGAAGTAGGTACTCCAAAAAATACCTTAATGGGACACACTTTGATAAATATATTATAGTTCATATTATTGACTTACAAATAAAGTGAACATAACTACTCAGTGCCTTTTTTATGCTCTTTACAAATATAATACCTACTTCTATTGCAAATTCAAATTTAATCACTGTTTGACATAACTTAACCTAACCTTATTATAAGTAGTTTTGGCACTGAGAAATTATTTGGCACTGAGATTATTTTGTTGAAGACAATCAATAGCTCATACTTTAATTGAAATTTGTCATTCTTAAGAGCCCAAAAAGTTCTTAATTTTGAATTTGCTATAGAAGCAATTATTATATTTGCAAAGAGAAGAAAAAAAGGCATTGATTGGTATGTTCACTTTATTGATAAGTCAATAATTTTAAAAATGATATATTTACCAAAACTTTAGTCTGTAAACCTATCTTTGAAAGTTTCATTTTCCTAACATAAGTCCTTTCCAAAAAAACAAAAAGTAACTAAATTAGAATTTATTCTCATGTACCACAAAACAATAAGTCTGTCTCTACTCATTAGTGAGGTAAACAGAAAATTTACCAGCTCCTTAACTTTACATCTTGGTGCAACATGAAAAAAATTCTTAAAAAAAATGATAAATATAAATTACATGAAAGAGAAACCTAGTAGTGTGTTTGGTAAAACTCTAGTTAATTGACTTCTTGCTATAGGCTATCAGAAAGGGTTTATGTTAGGAAAAAAAACTTCCAGGGATGAATCTACAGATTAAAGTATGTCCTGGGAAGGTATTTTGAAGCAACTACCTCTACTCCTTCTCCCTCTAGAGGGCCCTGACCTTTGATGAACTTTAAAATATGTGTGTTATAAAAGTGAAACCTTGCAAAATAGATCTTCTGCTTAATTGAAGTACAACCAAACTGTTTTTAGCTTCATAACTTTGCTCAGTTCAATTTAATAAGGTTTTAAAGATAGGCTATGCAAAAACATTTCCTATATTTTGAAAAAAAAAAAACATTGATATGGTTCAGAATTCTGCTCAAATAACAGGAATTGTGTTTTCAGAAATAAAGGCAGAGAAAAAGCAACTAGTAACTGAAAATTAAGGTAAAATGTTGTTTTGTCAAAATTTCAATAGGAATACACCTGTCATGTAGACAAATTTCAGAGCCATCTAGAGGGAGAAGGAGCAGAGATGGGTGCTTTAAAATATTTTTATGGAACATACTTTAGCCTGTCGACACACCCCTGAAAGTGTCATTTTCCTAACCTAAACCCTTTCTGAGATAGCAAGAAGTCAATTAGCTATAATGTTACCGTGTGTTGGTCAGTTATGGAATCTTGTATAGCCTATGTTCATTGGTTTAGGAGCATTATTGCCTACGTCGTGATCTCGGCCAATATTTACCATATTGACCTTCAAAATTTACCAAAATTAAGAGAGATAGCCTAACAGCAAGGATTGGAAACATGTTGAAAGTTTTGAATTCAAGGCGGGCGAAGGCCGAGCCGTCTGCTGTTCAATAATCTTCAGCCTTGTTTTCACACCATCCACATCCAACTGGGAATTAAACAAAGGTTCGGCAGATCATCGTTTTGAATGCCAAGTTCAACACCGTGAATGTCTTCTCAGAACCCGTGTTAAACCATGCTATTCTTAGAAATTACAATTTTAAAAAACCCATGTCCAATACACACGTACCCCGTAGCATGAAAACGCTTTAAAGTTTTGCCGGATCGAAGAAGACGAACCTGAAAACTATTTTTATCGAACCCGCTCAAAACACGCTTCAAACCCGGTGCCTGAAAACCACAGACAAGAGGTATGACAATACTTTATATCTGTGCTGAAAACACAGCTCATGTTACACTAGTTTTGCAGTAGAGCCCAAACAGTAATTGTGACTTTTTTTTACTATTTGTGTCATTAAAACTCGTGATTCCTTCGAAAACTCCATCTTCGAAAACACAGCTCATGTTACACCAGTTTTGCAGTAGAGCCCAAACAGTAATTGTGACTTTTTTTTACTATTTGTGTCATTTTTAGGTTACTATTATCCGTACCAAAAAATTCTGGCATAAAAATATTAAAACTCGTGATTCCTTCGAAAACTCCATCTTCGAAAACACAGCTCATGGTACACCAGTTTTGCAGTAGAGCCCAAACAGTAATTGTGACTTTTTTTTACTATTTGTGTCATTTTTAAGTTAATATTATCCGTACCAAAAAATTCTTGCATAAAAATACTAAAACTCGTTATTCCTTCGAAAACTCCATCTTCGAAAACACAGCTCATGTTACACCAGTTTTGCCGTACAGCCCAAACAGTGATTGTGACTTTTTTTGTACTATTTGTGTCATTTTTAAGTTAATATTATCCGTACCAAAAAATTCTGGCATAAAAATATTAAAACTCGTGATTCCTTCGAAAACTCCATCTTCGAAAACACAGCTCATGTTACACCAGTTTTGCAGTACAGCCCAAACAGTAATTGTGACTTTTTTTACTATTTGTGTCATTTTTTAAGTTAATATTATCCGTACCAAAAAATTCTGGCATAAAAATATTAAAACTCGTGATTCCTTCGAAAACTCCATCTTCGAAAACACAGTTCATGTTACACCAGTTTTGCAGTACAGCCCAAACAGTAATTGTGACTTTTTTTTACTGTTTGTGTCATTTTTTAAGTTAATACTATCCGTACCAAAAAATTCTGGCATAAAAATATTAAAACTCGTGAATCCTTCGAAAACTTCATCTTTTCAAGTGAAGCCCATGTTTTTTTAATGTAAATCTATGACATTTCCAATACCCGTGGCATGGGTAAGAAAATCGGGGTAAACATGGGTAAACACGGATAAATACATGGCGGTAAAAGCCCTGACAGTGCCCATTGACTTTTTCACTAATATTCATAGCTGCAGTTTTAACTTTCTTCTCAAAGACATCATCAGCAACTTCACAAATTGTTTTCCTAAAATTATTCCAATCATCTTCCACATTGTCAAATTTTAAACTCTCAAGCTTAGTATTCAGCTGTTCCTGGTAAGTTTCTCTCAAATTCTCATCCCGGAGTCTACCAACATCATAACTTCCAGGGAAGTAGTTACCCTTCCGAAATTTCAACTTTAACCCTAGACACTACTAGATGGTGATACTTACTTTTAACATCAATAACAGCACTCCTATATATCTTAGTATCTTGTATTGATCCTTTCAGTCTTTAGTGTCTGAAATCAGGTACCCTTCTTCTAAATAGTTTTTTTTATTTAAGTGGAAGTTATCCTCTCTATGCTGTCTGCTTCTCAACTGATGACAGCATGTATTATTTGATTGTCAGTCACTGAATGTGGAGACTATTTCCCTTAACCTCCTATGCTACATTACAAATATAAAAATACCTACACTGCAATCCTGAATCCTAACCTGCCTTGGCACATTGATAGAAAGATTTTTCAGGCTTCTATTGATATCATAGAGAAGAGACAAATTGTTTAGTGATCACTAATAACCATTGAATACCATAAAAAAGGTAAAGGATATGGCATTAGACTTCGACGGTGCTGATCTCCGTTTCTTGTCCCTTCAGCCAGGAAGTGCAATGGGGGGTTGAGGGCCAGCCATCCTGTGCTTTCGCACACCGCACACTTGAAAATGGATGTGATTTCAAATTGCAATGCTTACTGATAGGCTATTGCTTTTAAGTTTGGTAAATTTTCAAGGTCAAAATAGTACAAGATTCCATAACTGACAGAGACAAGTGAATAAACTACTGGACTTATTTTTGTTAGTTATTTTTTCATATGGGCCTGACACTAAGATTTAAAGTTAAAAAGCTAGTAAACTTTCTGATTATGACACTAATGAGCTGAGGCAGCCTTATTGGTGTGTGGCACCTGAGTGTAAAACACTATTTCATTTATGCCTACCTAATGAAATTTTGATAAAACATTTTTCCTGGTTTTAGTTCTAAAAATAGACTTGTTGAGTAGGAATTTGTAACCTCACAAAACGAGATCGAACAAAGTTGTGAAGCTGAAAAATACATTTTAAATGTTTTCACTTTTTTTTTACTTTAATGGATCCAAAAATACTAAAACTGTAAGGAATAAATATTAATACATTAATATTAAACTGTCAATCAACATTCACTTGATGTCTAATCAGTAATCTTGATTACGAAGGTATTTTTTCATACACATTCAGCTCAAAATAAGGATTTTTTTCTGTAAAGTGCAAATTACATTCAGATCTTCAAAAGGCATGGGAGTATGAGTCCTACTCATTCTAGTTTCTGCCCGTTTGAGTTAGGTTTGGCTGTTTATTGTAATTTCTATCCTTTGTAATTTTCATTCATTTACTAATGGTGTTTGTGGGAGTTTTACTCTTAGAAGACTATTTGACTTTAATTCTGCTAATTTTTCGTTTAATATAGCTCTTTACTTTTCTTTGGAAAACCTATTTAGTGAAAGTTATTTAAATTAATAAAACTTAGGGCTGAAGAGGTTTACTGATTCAGACAACTTTCAAATATTAATCTAAAAGAGAAAATTGGGTCGACACATCCTCTCCCTTTTTTAAACGCACACTGTTCTTCACTTGTAACTTTATTTACTTTACTGTTCTGTCTAACTTTATTTAATTTACTGTTTATTTACTTTACTTTATTTATTTACTGTTCAACTTGTTATTTGATTTGCAGTAATAATGTTATAGGTGAAAATAAAGCTTGTGCGACAAGCTTGAAAGCTTACCGTATTTGGTATTAATAAAATAAAAAATCAATAAGGAATTTAAAGCAAACTAAGCACTTGTGGTACTTATTTCACAAGAACAGTTCCACGGATTCTTCAAGATTTGCTATAATAAAGTTACAGGTGAAAATAAAAAAAAATCGATAGAGAATTTATATTAACTTAGCAATTGGGGCACTTATTTCACAAGAACAGTTTCTCGGATTCTTAATTAAGTGCATACCCTGCTTGAAAGTTGAAGATTTCCCGCCTATTTTAGACAAAAATGTTCTTTCTCATGTTTTGTTCTTTAATTACAATTCAAATGCCCCTTTGAAGAAAAACTCCTCTTACATACAACACAACTGTACAATTTTCCCCATTGTTGAAGATCATTGATTTGCTTTCATTTACCTTTTAATTAGAACATTTTTTTTTGCAACAACGCTTGGCGAGTTTTGACCAAAGTGGGATCTAATGTAAACACTAATTTCCACATGAAAGTCAAAGTTTTCCGTTAAATTTTTCAGCTCAGATGGATTTTCTCTAAAGTCTGGACGACTTTTGGGAAAAACTCTTCTCAAATAGGAAACAGTCATTTCATCTGCCTCTGTAAGTTCCCCTTTTGAATAAAACTTTTATTGCAAACTACTTACTAGCGGGATTATTCATTAGAATAGAAGATAATTATGTTTTCCTTAGTTATATATTCTTCATATATGTTATATGTTCGTCAACTCACGTGTTTCCTTTCTCCTTAGAACTTTCATTGCAAACTCAGTACTTAATGGTATAATTAACCAGAATCGATGATAGTCGGGTGTTTCTTCAAGTTAAATTTTTGCCATATATGTTATACATTCCTCAAGGCAAGTCACATGTTTCCCTTTTGATTAGAACTTTTACTACAAACTATGTACTTAATGGGATAAGTAACCAGAATAGATGATAGTAGTGCGTTTCTTCAAGTTATATGTTTGTCATGTATGTTATATTTTCCTCGAGACAAGTCACGTGTTTCCCTTTTGATTAGAACTTTACTGTAAACTGAGTACTTAATGGGATAATTAACCAGAATCGATGATAGTCGGGTGTTTCGTCAAGTTGAATTTTTGTCATATATGTCATATATTCCTCAAGGCAAGTCACGTGTTTCCCTTTTGATTAGAACTTTACTGAAAACTGAGTAATTAATGAGATAATTAACCAGAATCGATGATAGTCGGGTGTTTCGTCAAGTTGAATTTTTGTCATATATGTTATATATTCCTCAAGGCAAGTCACGTGTTTCCCTTTTGATTAGAACTTTACTGAAAACTGAGTACTTAATGGGATAATTAACCAGAATCGATGATAGTCGGGTGTTTCGTCAAGTTGAGTTTTTGTCATATATGTTATATATTCCTCAAGGCAAGTCACGTGTTTCCCTTTTGATTAGAACTTGTAATACAAACTAAGTACTTAATGGGATAATTAACCAGAATCGATGATAGTAGTGCGTTTATTCAAATTATATCTTTGTCATATATGTCATATGTTCCTCAAGGCTAGTCACGTGTTTCCCTTTTGATTAGAACTTTTACTACAAACTATGTACTTAATGGGATAAATAACCAGAATCGATGATAGTAGTGCGTTTCTTCAAGTTATATGTTTGTCATGTATGTTATATTTTCCTCGAGACAAGTCACGTGTTTCCCTTTTGATTAGAACTTCTACTGCAAACTCAGTACTTAATGGGATAATTAACCAGAATCGATGATAGTCGGGTGTTTCTTCAAGTTAAATTTTTGTCATATATGTCATATATTCCTCAAGGCAAGTCACGTGTTTCCCTTTTGATTAGAACTTTACTGAAAACTGAGTACTTAATGGGATAATTAACCAGAATCGATGATAGTCGGGTGTTTCGTCAAGTTGAATTTTTGTCATATATGTCATATATTCCTCAAGGCAAGTCACGTGTTTCCCTTTTGATTAGAACTTTACTGAAAACTGAGTACTTAATGGGATAATTAACCAGAATCGATGATAGTCGGGTGTTTCGTCAAGTTGAATTTTTGTCATATATGTCATATATTCCTCAAGGCAAGTCACGTGTTTCCCTTTTGATTAGAACTTTACTGAAAACTGAGTACTTAATGGGATAATTAACCAGAATCGATGATAGTCGGGTGTTTCGTCAAGTTGAATTTTTGTCATATATGTTATATATTCCTCAAGGCAAGTCACGTGTTTCCCTTTTGATTAGAACTTTACTGAAAACTGAGTACTTAATGGGATAATTAACCAGAATCGATGATAGTCGGGTGTTTCGTCAAGTTGAATTTTTGTCATATTATGTCATATATTCCTCAAGGCAAGTCACGTGTTTCCCTTTTGATTAGAACTTTACTGAAAACTGAGTACTTAATGGGATAATTAACCAGAATCGATGATAGTCGGGTGTTTCGTCAAGTTGAATTTTTGTCATATATGTTATATATTCCTCAAGGCAAGTCACGTGTTTCCCTTTTGATTAGAACTTGTAATGCAAACTAAGTACTTAATGGGATAATTAACCAGAATCGATGATAGTAGTGCGTTTGTTCAAATTATATCTTTGTCATATATGTTATATTTTCCTCAAGGCAAGTCACGTGTTTCCCTTTTGATTAGAACTTCTACTGCAAACTAAGTACTTAATGGGAGAATTAGCCAGAATCAATGACAGTCGTGTGTTTCTTAAATTTATATGTTTGTCATATATGGCAAATGTTCCTCAAGGCTAGTCACGTGTTTCCCTTTTGATTAGAACTTTTACTGAGAACTGAGTACTTAATGGGATAATTAACCAGATTCGATGATTCGGGTGTTTCTTAAAGTTATTTGTTTGTCATATATGTTATATGTTCCTCAAGGCAAGTCACGCGTTTTCCTTTTGATTAGAACTTTTATTGCAAACTGAACACTAGTTTGATAATTCATCAGAATGGATGGTAGTCATGTGTCTCTTCAAGCTATACTTTAGGCTAAATTTTTTACTACAAATTGAACACTTGTGGGGCTTTTCATCAGAATGGAATATAGTAATATGCCTCTTTAAGTTACCCACGAGATTGAATTTTTTATTGCAAACTAGGCACTTGTGAGGTTTTTCACCAGAATGGATTCTTAGGTGAATATTCCCGTAGTACTTAGAAGAAAAACTCTTCTGACATATATTACACTTAAATGATTCTCCACTGTGTGTTTTTTGATGCAAAGTCAAATATTCATTGGAGGAAAAGATCTTTTTACATATGTTACACTCATGTCGTTTTTGACCATTGTGGGTGGTCATGTGGCGGTTCAAGCTCCATAGTAGACTAAACTTCTTACTACACACTAAGCATTTATGAGGTTTATCACCAGAATGAATTCTTAAGTGAATATTTCTGCAGTGCTTTGAAGAAAAACTCTTCTTACATATATTACACTTAAATGGTTTTCCACTGTGTGTTTTTTGATGCATAGTCAAATGTTCCTTTGAAGAAAACATCTTCTTACATATGTTACACTCATGTCGTTTTTCATCTTTGTGGGTGGTCATGTGACGTTTCATGTTCCATATTAGACTAAACTTCTTACCACAAACTAAGCATTTGTGAGGTTTATCACCAGAATGAATTATTAGATGAATATTCCTGCTCTGCTCATAAATAAAGGTTTTCCCGCATATTTTACAGTCAAACAGTTTTTCTCCACTGTGTATTCTTTGATGCAAGCCCAAATACTGTTTTGACGAAAAACTCTTCTTACATATATTACACTCATGTACTTTTTTACTATTCTGGAGAGTCATTTGCGTCTGAAAGCTAGTACTTTTTGATATTTTCTGGGGAAGAACTAGCGATGTATTCATCTGTAAGTCTAATTCAGTCATTTTTGGTACATAATGACCCAGTAAAACTAAGTGCTGCTTCATATCATCAATATTTTCATGTAAACAGATGGGACACTTTTTTTTCCTTCCCATTTTATGTTCTATAAAATGAGCAACAAAACTAAAGTAGTCATTAGTTACTACTGGGCACATGTCACACTCTATTCGTGACAATTCCTCACAACCTGTGTTTTCGTGAAGATCTAACATCAAAAAAGATGTCTCTGCTTTACCACAAGAGCCACAACGCCAAATACCAGCTGTTACTTCTTCTATAAATTGTGGTCTTAACTTTTCTAGCACAACGGTTGGATTTATGTCTGCACGTTTTATTTGCTTTAGACCATCTAAATGAGAAATTGAAGAGCTCAACGCATCTAAAAAAGAAGAGGAATATAAAAATAAAAATAAAAAGATAAAGGAATGTTCAATAAAAATTTATTACTGTAAAGGAAGAAGAGAAAAATACTATTATTGTAGTAGGTTCAACTATTATTATTATTGTAAAGAGAATCTATGGCTTCTCTTTCTAATCGTTCAACTTTTATTAACGTAAGAAAAATTTACATTACAATATATATATATATATATATATATATATATTATAATATATTATTATATTATAATAATAATAATACATATTATAATACCATAATATCAGCAACAATTTGATACCGATACCATAAATGTCATTTTGCGATTCTCCATTTCAGCAGACAGTCTCAAAGACAAAGGGACCATTAGCTAATATTTTCTGCACCACATGAAGCTTCCGATGCAAATTTAGCAAAAATACATAGACAATTTATTATATGTCAACAGTTCGAAAAGCTAAGGAGAGTTTAAAATCAACAAAACCCATAATTTGGGTTTGAACACATTATTTCTGGATAATAACCTCTCAATAAAGTAAGACTTCTACCTGGATGATTTTCCCTAGAGACACTTATAATCCGATTGTTTATGTAACTGCTATTGACATTAAATCCCCTGTGATTTAGTGACTTAATAAGTACAGAGTTGTGAAGAAAAATATTCAATTAGCAGTATCTATTAGTGAAAGTTCTTAAGCCAAATCGTAACAATTGTAATAACCGGCTTGGATACGGACTTAGATAAGATAAGACTAATTTTTGCCTGTGATAATTGTGTGTGACGTTATGCATTCGAGAAATGATTATTCAAATGGACATTGTGTAATCGCTCTGGAATAATGGCGAGCGGAGAACTTTGCCAGTTCTGAACTTTTTGCAGTTTAGCCGAAATAATGGTGTTGATGATGATCTTATTATTCGGCATGCCTTGGAATTCTTCGATGCAGCTGCTGTTGCGGCTGCAAAGTCTGCTTTTTGGAACAAAGTTTTGCCTGGAGAAATTTGCCCAAGACGTGCAGGAAATAAGGCTACACAGAGTCATTTACGTGATATTCTTGAGCTGCTGGCGAAATGTGATTCTGAAGATTTAACCGTACCCACGTATGTTATCTTGTCAGCTAATGAAGTTCCTTCGGTTCCTGACCTGATGTTTTCACATCTATCCTCGAAGCTCACGCGAATGGAAAAAGTCCTTAATGCTGTTGCGTCTCGTGCGGAAGTTTATGATAACCATTTTCCACCCCTTCCTCAACTTATTGAACCAAATTTCCTAGCGACTATTGTGGTTTCCAAGATCCCTGCTTCACTTGACAATCCAATCAAAAGAAAAGAAATGCTGGATAAAGTTACTGGTCATGAATGTGTTAGTAGTGTAAAAGCAAAAAAAGACCAACTGATTGTTCATATAGACAAATCTGCAGTGAATGACTTTTGCTCTTCGATTAAAAATACGGTAACATCTTGTGCGACTAAGATTGTCACAAAAAAAAATACTTGGAATTGCTAAAGGAATTCCTCTTGACTTTGATGTTGACCAATTCTGCAGTGAGCCAGGCATAGCATCGGCTAGTCGTTTTGGTGCCTCTACAGTTGTCAAGATTGAATTTAAAGATCTATTGTCAAAGGCTCGGCTGCTAAAAACAGGGCTAAAAATCGGCTATGAACTTATTCGAGTTTCTGACCCCACCTAGATGCTGTCACAAGTGTAGATCCCCCAGCCATATCCAGTCCGCCTGTTCCAGTTCAAATCCAAAGTGTGCAATCTGCTCAGGGCCTCATGTCTCTATGAAGGACTCTCCCTGTAAACTCCCTGCGAAATGTGTGAATTGTGGTGGTCCGCATGTATCGTTTAGCCTAAAATGTCAAGTCCTTAAAAAAGTGATTTCTGCTGCCAAGAGATGGCTCGCTCGATATCCCTACTCTCTTTTAATATTAATGGCACTAAGAATAAAGCCTCTGTGATCGACGAGTTCACAAATGACTACGCTATAGTCTGCTTACAAGAACACCTGCTCTCTTCCACCAGTTCCAGTTTCCTACAACGAAGTACATAACATCAGTTATTTCTTATAAATGCCCACACAACTTTTGGCAGGCCCTCTGGAGGGCTTGCATATTTTGTGAAGCGAAGTTTAAGTGGTCTAAATTCCACTTGCTTATGCTCGAACGATTATTTTCTTGCCATCCAGTTAGGCAATACTGTTATAATTAACACTTATTTGCCACATAATGCACGTGGAATTGATTCTATGACTCGGTTGGCTAAAGCTTGCTCCTCGTTATGCTCAGCTGTGAAGTAATTCACAGATTCCGAACTTACATATCTGCTTGTTGGTGACTTGAACTGCAATATTTTAGATAACTCGGCCAGAACTGACTGTTTGTTAGATTTAGTTCCTGATTAAAAATTGTGCCAAAGGATCAGTCCTATGCTAGCATTTATCATTCAGGAAGTGTATCAAATATTGACCATGTAATCTGTTCGCCAAGTCTCATTATTTCTGAAGTGCATGTCTGTCCATACGGATGAATAAGACATTGGTCATATGCCGATGTCATTTACGTTTTCCCTATCTGATGTTCCTGCATATTCCTCTGTTCCTAAGCCCTCACGATGTTTCGACAAGTATAATTGGAATCGTGGAAATATTGCCCTTTACAGTGTGACGCTTGCTACACTACTTAGTTCTATTCGTATTCCGTTTCATTTGCTCCAGACGTGGGTGCCTGTGAAAAATGTGGTTGCCGATATTAACCTGTACTATTCTCAAATTATTTCGTGTTTGAAAAACGCTGAGTCTTGTGCTGTCCCTTGTGAACGAGTTAGGTTAGGGACTCGTCAACCTGTGTGGAATAATGATTCAGAGTTGAAGTCGATTAAGAACCGTGCAAAGTTATGGTTGCGTATATGGTCAGAATGCGGAAGGCCTGCTTCTGGTATTGTTTTCAGTATTAAAAATACTGAATCATTTAAAACCTGATTGCACCCCTTTAATATCGCATTTACAACTACTTTTTCAAATTTGTTTGTGTTGTTCTGTCGTGCCGGACAGTTTCTTGTGTGGCAGAGTTACTTCTATTTTAAAAAGGGGGAAAGATCCATTTTCATGTTCATCTTATCGTCCTATTACTGTTTCTTGTACCTTAAGCATAGTCCTTGAGTATTTACTTCTCCCTTCTATAACAGATAATATAAATTTTGGAGTTAACCAGTTTGGTTTCCAGCGTGGTCTAGGATGTCAGCATGCCCATAAAGTTCTTTCTACTTTGCTTTCTGATGCTTCCGGGAAGGGCTATGATCTTTATTTTTGTTCTTGAGATCTATCTAAGGCTTTTGATTCTGTAGTTCACCCCTAAGCCCTATTTTCTTTGCTTAAATGTGGAGTGAATTTTTCTAATGTTTCTTTATTAAAATTTTGGTATGGTCATTCTTTCCTTCATTTTAAATCTTCTCCTTCTGATCCTTCCATGTTAAAGATCTCCGCAAGACAAGGTGTGAGACAAGGTGGGGTTTTATCTCCATCAATTTTCAAATCAATTGTATTCATTTTGTATTGCTGATATTTTAAATAGTCTTCCAACAACTTACCTTTTAGGTAGTTCAAATGTCTCATATCTTGCTTATGCAGACGATATTCTGCTCATTAGTAGAACTAAATCTGGGCTTTCGGCTTCTGTTCGTTCTATCTCTACTGCTTTCTCGAATGTAAGTCTAACCCTTAACCCTAATAAATGTTAATCCCTTCATTTTGATCCTTCTCCTAACCAATCTTCTAGACTTAATTGTTCTGAATTTAGCATTCCGTGTGTGACTTCTTTAAGGTGGTTGGGCATTACCCTTACTAACAATTTAGACTCTTTTCGTAATAAAATTGTTTCTGATGCTAAGGTTAAACTTCAAGTGGGTTATTCTAAAATTGTTGTTAACAGGGGGAAATACAACCGTAAAGCCCTTTCACAAATTTATTCTTGCTTTTGTGATCACTTGGTCTTATATCTTTCTGGATTGTATCCTGTTTTAAAAAGAAAAAATTTAAAGGCTCTCAAGTCATCTTATTTTCGTTTCCTCCGATTTTTGTTATATCTTCCTCCCTGGTACAAGAACAGTGATATGGTAACAAATTTCGGGGCTCCAGATTTATTAAATAAACTTAAAGTGCTACACCAGAAACTATCCGACTCGATACATTTTACTATTAACCCTTTTCATGGTCTTCTAAAATGTTTTCTACAGTAATTTAATGTGTTATCAGAATTTTTTTTTCTGTGTGTTTGTTTTATACTCCGCTGTTTTAAGTGGGTCACAAATAAATTATTATTATTATTATAATCTGCTGCTAATAGTTAAGCGAAAAGCTGTCTAATCAAAGTACATAAATAATGTACTTTAAATGTACTATGTACTATGTACATTAAATGTACTTTAAATTTAAATGTACTTTAAATGTAAATGTACTATATACTATGTACATAATAATGTACATAAATAAAGTAGCATAAGTAATGAACATCCTGTGTCGGTAATGATATCAATCAAGGCAGTTAGCACAGCAATAAACTTCCAAAGCTGTCAAATTAATCATTAATACTTCTTTTGAGCTGATTTTTTACAGTTTCCATGCATGTATACTAGAATACTTTTCAGGGAGTGTCCTTTTCTTAACTATAGAAATAAAATTCTCTTCCGTTTAATCAGAAGAAACAAAACTCGTACTTTCCAGTGACGTAGGTTTCGTTAGATCTGAATATCTCTATTTCTGAAACAAAACGAGGGACGCTACATGGCTTTTTCTAAGATTTTCAGGAAAGCAGGTGTCAGCTTTTAGTTTTCTATTGCTTATTCTGATCTCTTATCCATTCTCTTCCGTTTAATCAGAAGAAACAAAACTCGTACTTTCCAGTGACCTAGGTTTCATTAGATCTGAATATCTCTATTTCTGAAACAAAACGAGGGACGCTACAAGGTTTTTTCTAAGATTTTCAGGAAAGCAGGTGTCAGCTTTTAGTTTTCTATTGCTTATTCTGATCTCTTATCCATTCTCTTCCGTTTAATCAGAAGAAACAAAACTCGTACTTTCCAGTAACGTAGGTTTCATTAGATCTGAATATCTCTATTTCTGAAACAAAACGAGGGACGCTACATGGTTTTTTCTAAGATTTTCAGGAAAGCAGGTGTCAGCTTTTAGTTTTCTATTGCTTATTCTGATCTCTGATCAAAGCTATCCAAGCTATGACAAGACCGTCCTATCAGTTCTGAATAATTTAGCCACATGAACTAAAAAATATAATTGACGAGATAGGGTGATCATTTATGGTATCGAAGGGTCTTAAAGGGTCTTAAGACTTAATATTTGGGCGCTAATACTAGAGAAAATATTGCCTACTCCACCCTCTTTCTATACATATTTTATTTAAAAAAAAAAAACTGAAATCGATTTATGATTCAAGTAGGAGTGAAATATCATGTGACAGTAAAGAAAAGTTCAAAGGACTGCTAAAAAAAAGGTAAGATCTGTGAAGTTGAATATTTGGGGGAAAACACTATTTGCTATTATTTCATTAACAGGTCTTTATTAGATCAATCACAATCAGAAACATCTATATCAATCTTCAAATACCCCCCTTGTATCTCTGGCCATGCACCCCCTTGTATCCCTGGTCATGGAGCCTTTCGAGGGGGAATAAGTGTCTTGTAATTCCATTTTGAATTGTATTTTGTATTGCATTGAAAAATAATAATAAACTTCTTCTTCTTCTAATAAATAAAAAAATTTAATTTACAAATGCAAATCCTATCAGGAGCTTTTAGTCCACAACTTAGTTTCAATAAGGAATTGAATATAATAAATTGAAAATAAGGTCCCAACACCAGATTAGTAAGAAAGTTAGCCGGTTAGATTTAAATCAATCAGACTAACCTTCAATTCTTTCCACTGGAATAATAGGTCGATTAGGCTCTTCCTGAACAACATCTTCGGTGTTATTCAACAAGATGCAACTAGGTTGTTCGTGTTCCATTTCTGAAAGAAATAAACGTATGTTTCAATATTACTGGTAACGCATAATGCTCTTATTTATATGCTAAAAATAAAAATTGTCATGTTTCGAGCCTATCTTACATTTGAATAGCAGAATCAGAAGAATGACAACTAGGCTTCATTGCACCAATTTATTTTTGTTTTCAGCGAATACCGAGTGACAAAAATGTAACAAGAGGAATATAATACTCAATAAATTACCGAATTCTGGTTAAAGGTAAGGTAAAGAATACGACATTAGACTTTACAGTCCCTACCGGCGGTGTTACCCTTCGTTTCTTGGCCCTTCAACCAGGAAGTGCAACGGGGGGTTGGGGGCCCAACCATACTGTGCTTTCGCACACTCTTGCTGTTTACCTTCCCCAGATTTCTTCAGGTACCCATTTAGAGCTGAATCGACTCTGGCTGAGCTTACAGAGTCGCGCCACTGACCCCATCCCAAACTAAATAATTGGGTACACAAGGATTCGAACCCTCGCCCTCTTAGACAAAGGATCTACATAAAAACTTAAAGTTGGCCTACATAAAAACTTGAATGAGTGGATTCCTTAGAAGATGAACTTTTGGGGAAAATGTCTGTTCTGAATAATTTAGCCACGCGAACTAAAAAATATATTTGTAATTGACGAGATAGGGTGATCCTTTCAGAGGCGCCATTTTGGCCAAATCTTGGGGTGGGCATGGGGCATTTGACAGAACTTGAGACTGTTATTATGTTTTCAAAGCTTACAATGATCAATAGTAAATAGCGTAATTACCCCAAGGGTTGTCAGGTAATTACGCTCTTTGGCTAATAGGCGTGCAGTTAGTTCAAATCATTTGAACAGAATGGATTATGTTGGACGTAATGGATAATTATGGCCGGAAAAGGGCCCTTTGTGGTGGAAGCTTGGGCCCCCCTGGAAAATCTGGGGTGGGCATTTACCTCAAAAACGTCTTTGCTGTTATCCAACAAGATGCAACTAGGTTATTCGTGATCAATCCCTGGAAGAAACAAAAGTATGCTTCAATATAACTGACAACGCATAATAAACTTACTAATATGCTAAAAAGAAAAATTGTTAGGTTTAGAACCGATCTTACATTTGAATAGCAGAATCGGAAGAACAACATTGAACTGGGCTTAATTGCATGCATATATTTTTGTTTTCTGCTAATATAGAGTAACAAAAATGTAATAACAAGGATTTTTTGTCACCCATACGATACATAAAGTAAACATGGTGGAGTAAGAATAAACATGAAAAAACACAAAGAGAAAAACAAATACAAACATAAAATCAACAAAAGAAACAAATTAAGACGGTGGCGAGGGTATAGGCACGCAGAAGCTGTACTGAAGAGCCTTCTGTGATGAATCTCCAACTTTAAAGTGACATCAATGTTGAGAGTTTCAGGACATAAAGAGAGGGATGTTGAATTAGCTAAAAGGCGCCCGCGAAGGCGTCAAACTGCAAAGTTATGTCTATTTTTCCTACACAATCTCTGCAGCGCCAAAAGCATCCCATAAATTTATTTGATTATCATTTGTCTTAAAATTGATGGAAGGCACAACAAATATGTCTCCAGGGAAGACATGAGCCCAGCAACCTCTGGGACAATGCGTTAAAATGGGCAAAATGTTTAGTTTTTAATGAGAGGGAGGAAGTTGCAAAGTCAAATTTAAAGCTTTGACAGTTTTAGGCCCTAGCGTTTATACTTCTCCATTTTTGTGAGATTTTGAAAAAAAAATCCTTGAAAATTTGAGGGTAGTGGAAGTAGGGCCATATCCAAAAATTTTTTCGGGAGGGGGGGGGGGGGTACAATTTTTTTCTATAACACATTATAAACTAGTCTATTTTCAGTTTTGTTATGTTTTAGCAAGTCGGACAAGCATTTTTTTGGGGGGGGGGGGATCAACCCCCCCCCCCCCCCCCAAAAAAAAAAACACCCCCAGGATAGGGCCTTGAGTGGAATCACTGAACAGATCGCAACTGATGAGCAAAAAGTAATAAAAGAAGGAGGTGATAACCAACTCTCATCTTCCATTCTTGACAGACATCTGACAGTTATAGATGGCCATGGAATTGCTGTGGGGGTTTTAAAATTTCTTTTTTGTGAATTGGCAGTGCGGCAGCGGAGTGCATTTGCCACTTTGATGATAAATCACTGCAGTCCAGTATTTGCTTAGAAAAAATCACTCAGTTATAATTTACTGAGCCCCCTGGTCTTGTGTGCTTAGTGGGCATGCTGGTAAATCCTGACCTGGGTACTTTGAACTTTCGGATATCATTTTTTGGGACAGCAAAACATAAAAATTTCAGTTCAAGAAAACGGTAATATCAAGTAGTTCCTTGGGCTGAATTTTGAAATTTAACTGAATCAAAGAAATGACAGCTTTAAGGGTTTATTTCCAAAGAAAAATTGACAACGAATCAAAAAATTCTATACAGCTATTGTAAAAAAAAGGCAGAGCCTTAACGAATGAAAGGACGTTGGAAGAATCTTGGTAAGATCTCAGCCCCGCCTTCTCGACCAACACTTGGATCCGCTAGTGCTTTGGCCAGCAAATTGATAACGTTACTGGAATTCTGAGCTTACCTTTAGATTTAACAATTTATTTTACTAGGAGTTTTTATGGCCTAAATTTAATATTTACCGACAGATATTGTATATGTCCTTTTTTTGTATTTCCGTTACAGAAAACAAAAATTAATGCATAGAATTAATCCTTAATTTTTTTTGCAGTTCTTTTTCAATTTTTACTATTCAATTTGAAGGTGGAAATGTAAGGGCCATTACATGAAAGTAATATAAGTGCTGTGTGCACAAAATTCATTTTTATGACATGAGTAAGCTCAATCTGTACTGTCAGTTAATACTGAGGTATATTTTAGTTTCTTTCAGAAGCTGAACGCAAACAATTTAGCTGTATCTTGAAACAAAACAGTGAAGATGTTCTTGGAACAGAGCCAACTCCAATGGATAGCAATAAAGGTTTGCTTGTTTGATAAGTTAAAAACCTCATGAGACATAGTTATTTGCTTGCTAAACACGGTGTTGGGATGTTATTGTCGATTTCTAATGTCAGCGGAAACCACACTTCATCATATACTAAGAACTTCTTAAACTCCCTTCAATCCTAAATTGGGTTGATGAATAGCCAATAACGGTGTATAGAAAACATCTCTCTGTATTTAGCAGACTGCTACACAGGTCAAAATTTAATTGTATTTACAATCGAAGCTTAATATGGACTGAAATCGAAACACCAAAATTAAAATAAGTGAAAATCATCTCTCTTTGCGGACAAGGAGGTATTTACCAACCAGAAGAATCAAGGACGACCTGAAACTCAATTTGGCAGTATTCAGTAAGTGAAATCAATGAGAAAGATTTTCAGATTGTCAGTACTATGGTAACTCATACAGAACAATTAATGCTTTAAGATTGGAAAACCAATGGATTTAAAGCAAGGCCACAAAAGTAATTTATATACAATAAAAAGGAAACTTATAGGGTGTAAAATGAATAATTATACAATCGAACATTCGTTCCCTAAGAGACATAACCATTTTCATATATTTTCTGACCAAAAGCAAATTCACTATTGGAAAAGGAGGAATGTTAAATCCTGGGTGGGTCCAAAATGCATTACGGTAATAAGGTCAAGTCAATAAATATCAGCACAAACTGGAGACAAAATCAGTTATAAACGAATAACTGAATTTGGAGATGCTTAAAAATAAAGTTCTTCGGATACATAACAACGCTTGGTAGATCTTGGTCTTGCTCCATAGAGCAAGTTGATACAGAGAAAAATGATGAACTTAATCAAAAGAAACTATTTCCATCTAGTTTATCAAAAAAAGGAATATCTATCATATCTCAGGAATTTCTAAGGGCATTAACTTCAAACATCCAGGGCTACTTTTACAGCAGGTCCAACTCTGACTGCACCTACTTGTTACTGCAAGCAAGATAGCTTGTGATTGCGACTACTTGCGACTGGGACTTCCACTACAAATACTTGCGACTGCAACTACTTCCAATTGCAGCTGCGACTAATTGTAACAGCAAATATTTACGACCGAGATTCCTTGTGATTGAAACTGTAACTAATTGTGAATATGGTTCTATTTGCGAATGCCACAAATAGTGACTGCGAGGTTTTGCAACTGCGACTATAACTACTTGGAACTGCAATTACTGTTGAACATGATAGGAAATATTTTTGACTACGATAACTTGCGACTGTATCTCCTTGTGATTATGCGTACGACTACCTATATCTGCGATAGTAACTGCTTGCGACTGACGCTGCGAATGCGACTGGTACTACTTTCAACTCCAGCAACAAATACTGCTACAACTACTACTTAGATCTAACTAAAATAAAAGAGTTTAAATGCATTCAGGTTGATAAAAGGACTTATCTGATCGGTAAACCTTTTTCGTCAGATGTGCTCCTACCATAGAAAAGTAACCAAATTACTATCAAGTATATTCTTAAATTTCTGGGATATTTTAGATTAATATCATTATAAATTAAACATTCAGCCTATTTTCATTAGCTCTTTCGTCATCCGATTTTCACTACTTCCATAAAAAGTGGTTCCGGGAAAATATAGTAATAATAACTAAAAACATACTCAAGTAAACCCTTAAAGATTTCCAAAAAGTTCATGGTATTTCAAACCATGTGTAAACCATGGGAACTTCCATTATTTACAGCCTTTTCCCCAGAAGCTATAGCGTATAATATCATTCCCAAAGAAATATTCATTTAATCATGGCAGCTAAAAAATGTGTTGAAGGTGAGCCAATGACCTTCCAATCTCTTTTAATTCTTAATACAGACACTGAAATTTGCAATCTATTGAACTCTCTCCATACTTTCTATGAAAAATCATTTAGATTCAAAGCGGTCAGGTGCGAAAAAAAAATTACACATTGAAGTCATATTGTTCTTGGCTTAGGCAACACTATTTCAATGCCTATGACGATTTTACTTTTACGTATATAATACTTTTACTTTTACGTAAAAATTTTACTTAAAATTTTACGTTTTAATTTTACTTTTACGTATATACTACTTTTTACGTATTTTTATATTATACGTATATTACGTATTATATTACGTATTATATATTTACGTAATTTTACGTATATTTACTTTTACGGTATAATATAAGGAAGAACATCGTCTCGGGCACAATTTTATGTGCTTGTTTTTTTGTTTTTTTTTCAGCGAATATTGATTAACTAGGATATAAAAGTGGGATGCACCCCACTGTAAAATCAACTATTTGAAAATATAAACCTTCGAATATAGATTTGACTCATTGGACGACCTTTTGACAAAAACGGTCATATAAGCCCCACTCCTTCCCATTTCAAACAGTAGAAGTCCTTAACTACCAGTTTGCGATAATTTTCAAAGAATGTTAAGTAGATAAAACAAATACCATAACAGAGTTAGGAGTTTGATAAATTTGATCTTGGTTATTGATTGCTACTGATCCTTGGAAATTCTTGCATTTTTGGTGTGTTTTTTTTTATTGATTCTTCGAACTAAGATTTTTTAAACCATTTAAAGACGGACTTTTTATTATTTTGAATGGCCAAACTTTTAAGGAGACGGGTGGAGGTCGGTAGACTTTTGTAGGGAATCTTAAACTTGACAAAAAAGCCTTAAGCTCAAATATCTAGATATTTTCTCCATTTCATCTCAATTTCGAGTCTTCTTAGATTTGCAATATACATTTTCAATCAGGTCAGCACCAAGCCACTTTGGAGCAGAGACCATTAAACCAATATAGGAAAATAACTCGCCGTTTTAATCTTATTATGTATTTATCTGTCAAGCATTCATTAGATTTTAGTTCTTATTTTATTTCAAGGTCATTGTTCCACGTACGTTTCACAAAAATTCTTAGTATATGGTTGAAGCAAATTTGCAATTGCGTGATTCACATTTTATTTTTAAAGCTACCACATTCGCAGCCACACAGAATGTGAATTTTTATTGCAAAAATGAGATTTCGTGCAGATTTTGAAAATAGCCAAAGTTCAGAGCTTTAAATTAACTGATATCTGAACCACATCTATCTGAACCACAATAAGTTGTACACCACAATTTAAGTTCACCTTAAAGCAAAATACTGAAATACGGATAAATTTGCATACACACCTTGTTGGTACAGTAAATAAAGTTGGTAATAAATTTAAAAGCGTTTGATTTTTAGATGTCTCTTATAGTTGTCTCACTGTTACACAACATATTTTTTTTTTTTTTTTTTTTTTTTTTTTTTTTTTTTTTTTTTTTTTTTTTTTTTTTTTTGAGGCGCCAATTCACCTAAATGCGAAAAAGGAAACATTTTATCATATTAAGCGGGTGATGTTTATAATGAAAACAAAAAACGTTAGAAGGAAGGGTTAAAGTCAGGAAAACAATTTGTCACTCAAAATGTCAAAGTTTTAATCTACTTAAATGGTTTGATACCTATGTATCAAATTATTCATGTAACTTACAATCCAAATTTCTTAGAGAAGAGGTAAGACAACTTAAATTTTAGAGGGGGGAGAAGGTAAAGATCTTAAAAAGAAAATATTGTCAAAAATAGGTCATTTTCTATTGTAGATATATTTTGAGAATAGTGTAAATGTACAGTTGTAAAGTACAAGACCCAAACTACATAAATGTCTTTAACAAACAAAAAGATCTTCTTAGAGTGGGGATAAAACGAGTGAAAGTTTAGGAGGGAGAAAGGAAAAAAAAAGTTTTTTTTGGCAAAAAAGGGCCAATTTTTAAATATAAATTTCCTATTGGAGTGAACATACAGTTCTCGAGCTCCGAACCTAGACTGCATTAGGCAAGAAGATATCCAATATGATAAATTCAGTCACCAATATGATATGGTGACTGATATGATATTGATATCATTGATATTATCCTATTATGATATGATATTCCAATATGATAATGAAATAAAATCATTCCTGCGTTGACTCAAATTTAAACAATCCAAAAAATGAAAAATTCCATAAAGGTATATAAAAAGGCAACATAAGGAAACAGAGTAATATTACATTATTCCTAACCCATTAAATATTAGCTTAAAAAGATACAAGCTTCATATAAGTAAAGACCGTTATTTTTCTTAATTCTTTTCTAATCATCAAAATAAACTGTATCTTTAAACTCAAAGATTTACCTGTTCCTCGACCAAATGCAAGGAAATTTACAGGAGGAGGTCCTTGGCTACTAGGAAAACCACCAGCAAACGGAGCATGATGAAGAGGAGGGGAATGAGGGCCAAATTTGTCAGAAAGTTCGGGATCTAAATAAGGTCTCAGTCTGGGTCTAGGATCATTAGCATCCAATTCAGAACGTAGAGGGGATCCTCTAAATTTCAGCGGTTTTAAAACCGTTGAGGTGTTTTGCTTTAGTCGTCGTCTCTCTCTAGATCTTTGATTTTGGAACCATACCTAAAAGTTAACCTGTTAATTAAATTATTTTTGCGACATACTAATTGAGGTTAATCTTCAACATGTCTCAAATTCATTCTCTCTGCCTGTTTTATCATAAAGCAAAACATTAATTGAAAGATTGTAGATGTTAATAAAAGCTTTTTTTTTTCAAATTTACCATGCCAGACACATTGTTGCCGGGCTACATTGTAAAAGAATGTGTATCAACGAGAGGCAGAAAGATCTACTAGGCAATCATTCTAAAATGTTTATAATTACTTAAATTGAAACCACAAATGTTACATTTGAAGATTTTTCTTTACACTTAGAATCCTAACGAAAGCATAGAAAGCAGCTCATTTAAAATAAAGTTTTTTTCAAATGTACTATGGTAGTTGGAGATAAAATTTGTTACATAGAATATGCTACACAGACAGCGGACAAAAATACAATATTACTGCAAAATACAAAAAATACAAAAAAATACATGAATAAATACAAAATAAAACACATAATAAAACAAAATAAATAATACAAAATATAAATATAATAAATACAAAATAAAGCAAAATAAAATAATACACGAATAAATACAAAAAAAATACAAAATAAACATTCATTGAAAGATACATGGAAGATTCATTGAAACATTCATTGAAAGATACGTAGATGTTGATACAAATTATTTTTCAAATTTACCATGCCAGACACATTGTTGCCGGGCTACATTGTAAAAGAATGTGTATCAATGAAAGGCAGAAAAACCTACTTGGCAATCATTCCAAAATGTTTATAATTACTTAAATTGTAACCACAAATGTAAAATTTGAAGATTTGTCTTTACACTTAGAATCCTAACGAAAGTATAGAAAGAAGCTTATTTCAAAGAAGTAGAAGTAGACGTAGAAGTAGAAAGAAGTAGACGTACTATAGTTGGAAGTTGGAAATAAAGTATATTAAGTAGAATATGCTACACAGACAACGAAAGAAAAAGTACAAAAGTGAGTTTTCTGACAGTTGTCAAGAACGCGCTATCTGCAATAAAAAAAAAATGACTGATCGTTGACATTAAGGACAAAGAGCATGGGAAACGATAAGAGTGGAAACTTCGGCAATTTAACATTGAAAGGTAGGAGTTGAAAACTACTAGCGTCAGACTAAGCGCAGTGGCTGGCGAAATCATCAAAATGTCTTTAAATAAGTAGAAAAAATTCAAGTCGAACTGGATAATTGGTATAGGCCTAATCAAATAGTGTTGAAAACTCAAAATTTCCCATGCTCTTTGGGCCTGATCTGTATATTTATATTACTTAAAGGCGAAGTCTCTGTGTATGTCTTAAAAATCCCGTTTTTGGCTGTTTAGGGTAGGCTAACCTACTGTTTAAAAGACATATATAAGGCCTAGCTTATTTGTTTATGATGGCAAAGGGTTATACCTAATTGGCTTGATAACATAATTAGGCGTAGTACATATTACTAGGCCTAAAAATTAGTAGGCCTAGTTTAATGAGGGCAAATCATGGCTAATTAATTAGGCTTTAAAATGCCGAATTTCGCCAGACGCTAGATGGCGCTAGTTTTATAAACTAGCACTAGTTTCCACTCTTATGACTCTTTGATTCAGGATGTAACTAAAAGATTTTGATTTTAAAGCTCCAATTTCCAATTATTAGTAATTGAAAAGAGGGGAAGTAATTATTTCAGGATGAGAAATACCCAAACATCTTATATATAATGAGAAAAAGAGATTAGACAAATGAATAGATCTTAAATTTTTTGATGAGAATGGGATTCTAAGTATACCAAAAAATGACCCGTAATACCTTTTGAATTACAGTAACACAACTAAGGTTGACCAGAGCTGTGAAAAATATCAATCGTATTACTAACCAATGAACTATTATTGTTATGAACTTTTGAAGTTGTGAACTGCGAGTTTGGAAATGGGTCAAAATATTCCTGGACACAAAAATTCCTGGACGCAACTTTAATTTTACTAGGCCAAAAAGATTAAAAATCTTTAAACATCGTAGAATTTTAGCCAAAAGTACCGTAATTTTAGTTTCTTATGCCTTTTCCCCCTAAAACAATTTTTCCTTTCCCCTTTCTTATAAGGGCGTTTCCTACTGCGTCGAATCTTAGGCTCCTAGTTTTGAAAACGTTTCGTATCCTACCTATCTTTTTTAAACCCATTTCAATAGGAGTTTTAAAAGGATTTTTGCTGGTATTGTTCGAAGTTTTCTTAGGGGGCATTTCAACTTGTCCTGTCAATTTTTAGCAAAATTTGGATCTTTCACATATTGAAATATCAGGGAAAAAAGTGTTGACATAACCATGCATCTTACATTCACTACCCTATGCTTTTCTTCTCAAACCAAAATAGACAAGTACGACAATCGACTAATTCTTAATACTAAATATCAAAACAATTCCATAAAATACGTCATTACTGTAAATTTAGAAAGAAAAGGCTGGTCACCAACTAAGATAATTCCACAGATCAAACACCATGAAATAAATCGTATCATTTATTTTGTCCTGTATTATTTTAGTGTATTTTGGAAACCCTCCAGGCAAGTTGTTTACTTCTCGGAGAGGCTGTTACTGATGTTGTTGTTTGGTATAATATAGATATACACACACACACACACACACACACATATATATATATATATATATATATATATATATATATATATATATATATATATATATATATATATATATATATATATATATATATATATATATATATCTACATGTCAACTACCCTTGTTGACAAACCCTGTCAACTACTTTCTGGCATTCTCTACAACGTTTTTACAGAATGCTTCTGTCTAAAATTTTGTCCTGTATTAAAATAGTGTGTTTTGGAAACCCTAAAACTACCCTTGTTGACAAACCCTGTCAACTACTTTCTGGCATTCTCTACAACATTTTTACAGGATGTTTCTGTCTAAAGTAACAAACACCTTTGTCTACGAATCTCATACAAGGTTTTCAAGTAATTCAGCAAAAAAAATTATATTACCTGTTGGGCACCTTACCCTGTTTCTCAGACAAATGTCCCACTTCTCTTGTATATAAAATAACTTCATCCGCACAGTACATTCTTTTATATAAACTAATTTTACTTACCTTTTTTAATTTACTTACTAATTTTACTTTTAAATGTATTCAATGTTTCACGATTAAGCATGATCAAGAAAATATATTGGCTATGCATTAATTATCTATATGGCTCATCGTACAATCTGGCTGAATGTTTTCCCATTGATTTTAATTTACGTATACTGTTGAATAGAATTTTTTTTTTCTTTTAATTGGCGCAAGTTCACACGGGGTCAGGCCAGAGGCGACCTTACTTTTTGTGTTTATGTATGTTTTTTAGTTAATTCATCTAAGTGAGTTCACACAAAGATAACCTAAAGTTCTTTGCTGGATTGACGTTTTGGTCAATAAAAGCGAGCTTTATTTTCTAAGCCCGTGTAGCTCATTCCCTTTACCCGAAAAGGTTTGGGAAGAGAGCATTATACGAGTTTTTAATCATATATGTTAAGGGGGCCGCCTTCCTCCTTAACCATCAATACTAGCAGCCTATATTTTAGTACTCCTGTAGTAAATGCATCCCCCCCACCCCGCATATATGGCATAGCGCTACCAACAACATATTACACGGTTACTAACAAAATGTGAGGAATGTATGCACGATTATATAAAAGATGTTGCATCAAATTGAACATCTTTGTGGTCTAACCAGAATTTTTTTCGGCAGGAAGGGGAGGGGGGTGAATGATAATAAAATGAAATATTTAAAAAAAAGTATCCAGAAACTTGAAAAAAATTTAATTTAAAGGAAGACTGGGCCCTGATCCCCCTCCCGACCTCTCTGTGCATGTCCCTTGTCGCAGGGATTCCATGTCTGACAAAAGTACACCCCCAATGCCAAAACCCTGCAGAGTTTTGCAGAGCCTCCGATCAAAGGGGCACAGGTCCTAAGAAACAGGTACAACCATATTGTGCGTGTAATAAATTTGTATACCCTTGAGTCAGGTTTGCAGATGCGTTATAATTCTTAAAAGTTATTACTTATAAGGTCAATGTGCAATTACAGAGCTTCTTGAATACATTCTGCGAGTAAGAAGTAAGCGTTGTAACTTTGTATTCGTGTTGTTTTTTTGTTTGCACTTTTATTAATAAAAACGGTTAAGAAACCAACGGTTTCTTAACCGTTCAACGGTCCAACGGTTAAGAAACATCCATCAGTTGATTCATTATGAACGCCTTTCTTTCTTAGTACACTGCTTGATTTTTTATGTTTAAGAGTGCATGTCTTGTTGCTTACTTTTCATGGCATCAAACGTCTAAAATATAACAAACTCCAAAATCGGAAATTTTATAACCAAAATCTAAAAAATCAGAAAATCCTAAACAAAATTAAAAAATCAAAACTTCTCTTTCATAACCAGGACGTACCATACTGTTTTCTAAAAATTTATGGAAATTAATTTATGGAAATTCAAAATTCTGTTTAGACTGTCAAACAGATTACATGAAGCTATATCAGATTTCAGAGGTATTTGGTTTCTGAACAGTTAAGTTTTGCGGCTACGGTATTTTACTTGAAAGATGTAGGGAATTCGCAAAACCAAAACTTACAATAGAAAATGTCCCAGAAGGAATATAATTTCCTCTACAGCTTTTAACGGGTCAAGATCTGTTCATCCACGTTTGCAAAAACGGGCTATCTTGTCTAGAAGAAAAGTTTTCTCTGGGATATCAAGGAAATTTTTGGGTCCTTTTCGAAGTATTCCTCGATTAAAATAGAACAGGAATGAGATCTAAAAGTTCAGAAACAGCCTAAAAGATCATAATTTGGTATTCGAGATAAATCTTTCTAGAATTGTTTAAAAGAAAACTATAACAGTTAATAAATTATATTCTCTGGTTCTCAGAGAGATATTTTACTGTTCTGCAGTACAGCCTAATATTGCTCTGAAAAATTAACTTTCCGAGCTAGGATAGTTTTGTTTTTATACCATTTACCATGATACTTTTTTTTCTTGAACTTAATATTTTTCAAACTTCACCAGAATTTTCCATACCCAGTCTCGCTACTCCAATACAGGAAACATTCCGAGTTTGCATATATTCACACTTCAAAATAAGATCAAGGATCACAAGAAAAACATAACAAAAAGAGCTACGAAAGCAGTGAACAAAAAATAGCAGCGAAAGCAGTAGTGTTACTCCACAAGACAATAAAATAAATAAACTAAATTTAACATTGTTCTACTTCAAAAAGAGCTATTTTATTATTACTATCCGTCTAATCCAGGTTATTAAGATCAAGAGAATACCAGGCGAAATTAAAAGTCCTAGTGTCCTATTTAAGAATCAAAAGTGAGCGGAGGGCAATGAGTTCTAATGTTACCCCGTCCTTTTCTTTCAGAAACGTCCGATACAAATTCCGAGTTAACCATTTTATTCAGTATAGTTGAAAAGTACAACAAATATGTCAGTGGGAATGAAAACCCATACATAGGTTGTCAAAAGAGCGTATCTCGGGAACAGCTTATTGTATTATTGTAGAAATTTTAGACAAGGAACGGGGGATATTAAAAAAATTCAACAAAGCAGACAAGCATACATGCAGGTTGTCAAAAGGGCGCATCCGGAATACCTCAGGAGCGACTAAGAGTGCTGTACTAAACCTTCCAGAGGTACAACTAACACTACTACTACTACTACAACTATTGCGATACTATGGCGACTGCAACTAGTCACAACTAAGTGCGACTGTGACTACTTGGAACTAAAACTACAATAAATTGCGATTTGTTGCAACTGTGAATGTGACTATTCGGAACTGAAACCGCGACTTGATGCAACTGTTTGTATTTGTAATTGCAACTGGTATAATTATGACTGCAACTGCTACAGCTGCTACTACTAATACGACTATGCTTCAATGACTACCTAATACCACTACTACAATTACTACTACTACTACTACAGCTGCAACTGCTATTTTTCCTACAACTACTACTACTTTACTACTATACCACAATTACAACCTAATACCACCACTACTATTACTACTGCTACAACTGCTCCTACTACTACTTATTAATGCTCTAACACCACCGGCGTACGCGGCACAGCACCACCAGCACCAAAACTAAGGGAACGAGTACATGGTGTCACTACCTATGGTCTCTCGTGGACTATTCTGCCACCAGTATTCGTAATCTAGTGCCAACACTGGCACCAGTGTTCATAGTCTAATGGTACCAGTTTCAGTCCTGATGCCACTAGTAGTAGTAACGCGACCCATGGTGTCACACCAACTCCGATGCGCCACGAATTTTTCAAGTTCTACCCTTACTGATTCGGGCTGTGAGCATGCTACAGATATAACTGGTATGGATACGACAAAATACTACCTGCGGGGAATAAGTGCCACAATATCTGGCCCACGGTTCCAAGGTCTGTGCTACCAATACTTTATAAGTAAATACCTCTTTGGAGGGGGACGGACCCTCCAGTATGTATTACGAAGGACGATGAAATCAAATACTGTCTTCTCAGCCCTAACAGGATTCGGGGATAATAATAAATAGTAATCGTTGGAATCCAACTCAAATATATTTACCACAGTTTCAAATCCATTGCTCAATCTTTTATGAACTCTAAACATGAATTAACTATAAAAAAACGTAGACAGAAGATGTAAAATCCCCTCTTTTTTAATCATGTGACGACATGGACCAATCAAGTAGACGGAAACCCGTAATTGAAGTTACCTCATCCATAAATTATGAATCAATGGCAAGATTTTGCTAGCCCGTGAGATCACTAAATAAAACTTCTATACAAACAAATGTATTCCCAATTATGAAATTGTTACCTTTAAATTGCCTTTGACAACAAAAGCGACCTTTATCTGATAAAAAGAAGTCGGGCACAAACACTACTACGATACTACTAATAATACTACTACCACTATTACCAATGTTAATAATGCTGCTACTACTGTTACTACCACTACCAACTAGTAGTACTACTACTGCCACTTCAACTAAAAATAATAATAACATAACATTTTGCAATTACCTTAATCACTCGCATCGGTAGACCGGTTTTATTGGCTAATTGTTCCAAAACATGTCTAGTGGGCGCAGAAGTTTGAGAAAAAGCCGTTTTTAATGCTTCTAATTCGGTTGATGTCCGCCTTGGAGAGGAATGCCATGACCTACTACCTCTGTCTTTTCCAAAGGAGGATTTCACTTTACCATTAGTGCCTCTAGAATTACCATCTTCGTTACCGTTGAGGGATGCTGAAAGTTCATTAATATAAGACAATGAATATAATCAGAAAAAAATTTGCTGACATTAATATGTGTAAAATTTTCAGAGCTAAACAGTGACAGTTTTAAACAAGGTTACATGCACGATATCGAGTAATATCAATTTTCATTCATTTTTGGAGGAATCCGGCAAACCAAACCTCTCCCTACGAAATAACCCATCAACAATCATAAGTAACAGCTTATACACATTTATAACATCAATATGCATGAATTAAAAAAAAAAGTAAGTGAATAAACTCACTTTAATGAAGCTCTTATATAAATGTACATTAATTGTTAATTTTGTATAGCTACGTAACTCTTAGGGAACAAATGCGCCACCGGACGACATTACTGCCTCTGAAACGAAGTAGTATGATATAGTTTTTAACTAACTTGAAATCGATTGAGGGTTTAATAATTTTTCATTGCTAGCAACTTAGTCCTCTCTCAGGATATATGGGGGTTGTGTTCCACAAATTGGTGGAAATCATCCCCTTTGCTGCAGCATAAACTATTTGGCTTCTAAAATGCAAACAAGGGTGTTTCAATCTTTGTACAAATGAACGATCTCTGAATGTAGCAGGATCATCGATTAACCTCTGGAAAAGGAAATCAAGCATCTGTGATCTCCTTTTTCGAAAAAAAATATGCAGATTTCGAAATTTTGTAAATAGGAATCCTCTAAACGGTTTTCTGATGTACTGAATATGGTACATGTGTAAGGGTCCGTATGTCATATGTACTATATGGTACATATGTAAGACTCGTAGCCTTTGATGGGTAGCTTTCATCAATATGGTTTCAAGCATTTAGGATCACCACAAAAAGTTAATTTTTTTTAAGGTGTATAATTGTACTATTAGCTTTTTTCCTCGCCCTAACCATCTTAAAAGTTCACTTTTTTTATGAATTAAATAAAAAAAAAGTTTTTTCAACTGAAAGTAAGAAAAGACATTAAAACTTAAAACGAACAGAAATTACTCCGCATATGAAAGGGGTTGTTACCTCCTCAACGCCCAGCTCTTTACGCTAAAGTTTGACCCTTTCTCATAACTCTACTTTTTAAAATAATAAAAAAAAAACTTTAGGGTAAAGAGCGGCGCGTTGAGGAGGTAATAGCCCCTTTCATATATGGAGTAATTTCTGTTCGTTTTAAGTTTTAATGTCGTTCCTTACTTTCAGTTGAAAAAAACTTGTTTTATTTATTTAGTTTCTGAACGTTTTTGAATTGATGCACGTTTTGATTTTGGATCTCCACATATGAATAATTAAAACGAAATTTGCATATTATTTTTATTTTTTTTTGGCAAAATGGCTTTCTCATAGTTTTGATAGGACAATTTTGAGAAAAAAGGGGTGGGTGAGGAAGCCTACTTGCCCTCCAATTTTTTGGTTACTTAAAAAGGTATCTATATCTTTAATTTTTTTACGAAAGTTTTTGTTAGTAATAAATATACGTAACTTACGAATTAACTTACGTAACGAGCTTCTATATTTGTATATTTTCATTACGTATATGAGAGGGTTCACCTTCTCGTCAATACCTTGATTCTTTAAGAATGACTCCTGAATCACAAAGGTCGTAGAATAAATAGTTGAAATTACAAAAAATGCTTTAGCGTAAAGAGCAAGATATTTAGGGGGAGATGAACCTCCTCATATGCGTATTAATTTCTGTTCGTTCTAAGTTTTAATGCTGCTCCTTACATCCAGTTGAAAAAACTTTTTCATATTTATTTTTCCATTGTTTTTTCAAGACGGCTAGAAAATCTTGTCCCCCCCCCTTCGTGGAAATCCTCTTCCCCCATGATAAATTCTCCATGAAAAGATCATCCCACGTAACCTCCCCTCGGCTCCTCTCCCCCTTCTGATAAAATCCCCCTGAAAACGTCTGTAGACTTCCTAATAACAATTATTACATGCAAACAATCCTCTAAGTTTGTTACTTGCAGCCCTTCCCCCGGGGACTGTGGGGGAGTTAGTCACCCCTAAAGACCCAGTTATTATGGTTTTTGCCTATATGGGACAAAATGGCTATCTCAAAATTTTGATCCGATGACTTTGGGGAAAAAATGAGCGTGGGAGAGGGCCTAGGTGCCGTCCAATTTTTTTGGTTACTTCAAAAGGGCATTAGAACTTTTAATTTCGGTTAGAATGAGCCCTTTCACGACATTTTAGGACCACTGGGTCGATACGATAATCCCTAGGAAAAAAAAAATACAAACACGCACCGAGGATCGGTCTTCTGGCAAAAAAATACAAAATTCCACATTTTTGTAGAAAGGAGCTTGAAACTTCTACAGTAGGGTTCTCTGATACGCTGAATGTGACGGTGTGATTTTTGTTAAAATATCATAACCTTTAGGGGTGTTTCGCCCTATTTTCCAAAATAAGGCAAATATTCTTAGGCTTGTAAATTTTGATAGGTAAGAATAAATTTGATGAAACTTATATATTTATAATCAGCATGAAAATCTGATTCTTTT
Organism: Artemia franciscana; assembly: GCF_032884065.1. Taxonomy (NCBI): domain Eukaryota; kingdom Metazoa; phylum Arthropoda; class Branchiopoda; order Anostraca; family Artemiidae; genus Artemia; species Artemia franciscana. Next base: position 32,888,795 of record NC_088878.1, on the reverse strand, counting down.
GATGCATCTATTAGTATCAAAATTCCGTTTTTTAGAGTTTTGGTCACTATTGAGCCGGATTGCTCCTTACTACAGTTCGTTACCACGAACTGTTTGATCTTGAAATGAATGTTGTCCGCAAGCCTTCTGTGTAATGGTTCTCCGTCTATGCATAAGATGTAGATATGGTAATACATAATATGTTATCGGACATGGATCTGCAGTAAAAAATTCAACTTAAATTGAACTCTCATAGTTCTGAGTCAATTAATATCTACGCTAGGACACTAAACACAAAAAATCGCTTGAATAGGAAAAAAAAAAGAATGTCAGAGCAATGTAGACAAGCTTCAGATTTCTTAACATTATAAGCCATTAAATAATAATTTGTCAAGGTATTTTTTATTCTTTTTTAAAAATTCAAAATATCCGCTTTCAAGAAAAGAATACAAAAACATAAAATGTAGAAAAAAAGTCTAAAAGCACCTTCAAAAATTATATTCTATTATAATATTCTAAAAACGCAACATTAAACATTATTTAAATTCTGGGAAGAAAAGAGAAAAGGTTCAACATAAAGAGTTATGGTAAAAATTATTTCTCTTAATCCTAGCTAATTCCAACGCCTCTTTAATGTTAAATCTCGAAACTAATTCGGTGTTGCTAACACAGATCGAAAAAAAGTAAATTTAACAGCACTAAAAACAGCAAATGTGAATTGAAGTAAAATTGCAGATTTTAAGATTTAAAAAAAAAAAGAAGGGCAGGATAGAGAACATACGGAAGGGCAATTGGGGTAAAAAGAGAAATATCAAGACGACACCTCGAAGCTGTACTTTTTTAGCCAAATGCCTTTCTAATTTTTTTCTTAAATACTTAAAATTAGCATTGACTTCGAAATTCCGATCGGAAGCACCATAAGGTAACCCCAGATAAAGAACAGTATTCAAAATAAAAAAAAGTACTTCTGTTGCACATTAGTTCAGCTCGGTTATTTTCGCCAATTGGAAAATATTGAAATTTTTAACACTAATAGAAAGGTCTCTATCTTTAAGCTTACTGGAAAGGGTATTAAAATTATCGGTTAAACTAGCTCTAGAACGACTCGGAATAATAATATCGTCAGCATGTATAATAAAAGACACATCCCGCGTCCAAGAGATAAAGGTTGTGGATAGTGAACCAAAAAACTCCGCCAAACATATATTAATTACAAGGGGATAAAACTCCACCTTGTCTAACTCTAGGACCAACAGAAATTGCATATGAAAAAGACTCAGAAGCAGTAATTTTTGTTCTAAGCCACCCCTCTCCCCTACCAGGATCTAAGAACTCTAACAAGAGAAAGGGGATCCCACCAGTAATTAGGGCTGAAAAGTAGAAGCATGTGAAATATTGTCCAAGGCTCCTTTTATATCAATCAACATTAAATAACGTGGGGAGCCAGAAGACCCTGATTGATTGATAATTGTGTCAAAAGTTGCTTGGGCATGGTCACATCCCATTCCCCATTCGAAGCCTATTTGGTTAAGACCAACATCCAAAAGTTCACCTTGACTGATTAATAATTGTATCAAAAGTTGCACGGGCATGGTCATATGTCATTCCTCATTTGAAGCCTACTTGATTAAGACCAACATCCAAAAGTTTAAAAATACCCTTTATGCACAATTCACAAAATCTTACCAGTTATAGAACCCTTTGTTATCGGTCTATAAGAGTCACCCGATCTGATATTTCTTTTACCGGATTTTGAAATAGGAATTACCACCCCCACCTTGAAAGATGAAGGAGCAATACCAGATCTTGAGGATAAAATTAAAGAATCCCAAAGGAAGGAGAAGAAAAGAAGTGGGAGCCGATATGATTTGAGTGTATCCCATCCTCATCTTGAAAAGATTTTGGTTTAAATAATCAAACAGTTCGTGGTAACGAACTGTAGTAAGGAGCGACCCGGCTCAATAGTAACCAAAACTCTAAAAAATGGAATTTTGATACCAATAGCTACATCAAAAGAATCGCATTTTAATGCTGGTTTTAAATATATAAGTTTCATCAAGTTTAGTCTTACCCATCAAAAGTTACGAGCCTGAGAAAATTTGCGTTATTTTAGAAAATAGGGGGAAACGCCCCCAAAAAGTCATAGAATCTTAACGAAAATCACACCATCAGATTCAGCGTATCGGAGAACCCTACTGTAGAAGTTTCGAGCTCCTATCTACAAAAATGTGGAATTTTGCATTTATTGCCAGAAGGCAGATCACGGATGCGTGTTTATTTGTTTTTTTTTTTTTTTTTTCTTTTTCCGAGGGGTGATCGTATCGACCCAGTTGTCCTAGAATGTTCCAAGAGGGCTCATTCTAACGGAAATGAAAAGTTATAGTGCCCTTTTAAGTGATCAAAAAATTGGAGGGGCACCTAGGCCCCCTCCCACGCTAATTATTTTCCCAAAGTCATCGGATCAAAACTCTGAGATAGCCATTTTATCCAGCGTAGTCGTAAGCCTTATAACTATGTCTTTGGGGACGACTTACTCCCCCACAGTCCCCGTGGGAGGGGCAACAAGTTACAAACTTTGACCTGTGCTTACATATAGTAATGGTTATTGGGAAGTATACAGGCGTTTTCAGGAGGATTTTTTTGGTTTGGGGGAGGGGTTGAGAAGAGGGGGATATGCTGGGGGAACTTTCCTTCGAGAATTTGTAATGGGAGAAGAAAATTTCCATGAAGGGAGAGCAGGATTTACTAGCATTATTTAAAAAAAAAACAATTAAAAAATAAAAGTGAAAAAGCTTTTTCAGCTGGAAGTAAGGAACAGCAATAAAACTTAAAACAAACAGAAATTATTACCCATATGAGGGGCTCACCTCCTTCTAATACCTCGCTCTTTACGCTAAAGTATTTTCAGTAAATTCAACTACTTATTCTACGGCTTTTGTGATTCAGGGGGTCATTCTTAATGAATTGGGATAAAATTTAAGCTTTAGTGTAAAGAGCGAGGTACTGACGATGGGGCGAATCCCCTCATATATGTAATAAAAACATGAGAATACAAAAGTTCTTCACGTAAGCTAATTTATAAGTTACGTAAATCTTTTACCAATAAAAAGATTCGTAAAAAATTAAAAGTTCTAGTTGCCTTTTTAATTAACCAAAAAATCGGGGGGCAACTAGGCTTCCTCCCCCGCTCTTTTTTTCTCAAAATCATTCGATCAAAATTATGAGAAAGCCATTGAGCCAAAAAAAAAAAAAATATGCAAATTTCGTTTTGATTATTCCTCTGCGGAGAGCCAAAATCAAAACATACATTTGATTCAAAAACGTTCAGAAATTAAATAAAAAAAAACAAGTTTTTTTAACTGAAAGTAAGGAGCGACATTAAAACTTAAAACGCACAGAAATTACTTCGTATATGAAAGAGGCTGCTTCCTCATCAACGCCCCGCTCTTTACGCTAAAGTTTGACTCTTTCTCTCAATTCTTCTTTTTAAAATAGTAAAAAACAGGTCTATCCTTTTTGGAAGGGCCATTAATATTTTTTTTAATTAAACGTAGAGCTTTCCAAAGTCTTTTAATTGACGTCAACCTCAGACGAGGGGTCTATTAACAAAATATTATTAGTATGACGAAGTTCCAACTGGAAAACCGCTTTCTTTTTCTTCATGTACAGAAAAACTGGGTGACGATTCCGCGTCTTTTCACAATTTTGCCAAAAACGAAAAGCCAATTTAGATTCATGATTAGCATGTACAAGAAACGGATTCAACGACCAAAAAGGTTTTTCTATATTCGGTTTACATAGTTTTACTCTAGAATTTAATAGGCTACCTCAAATTCAGCAATGGACAAAATGAAATTATATAAAATTAAGCTTAAACTCATTATTAAAATTAAGACAATTCAGGCTAATAGAAACAGTTACCTTTCAAGCCAGAGATTCAGATTTATCACGGTGAAACAGTGTCTATGGATTATCCCAAAAAACTCTGTGAACATACTTCGGGCGAATAGGAGCAGCATTAGACATAGAAACCGAATTGTAAATTACAGAAAACTGAATTAGCAAGTGATCACTTACTGGAAAATCCAGGATAATTTTTACCATAAAAGAGGGCGCAAAATTAGAAAGAACGTGATCAATATTACTCGCACTCCCACTCAAATGAGAATACATAAAATCAAGTGACTTGCGGCAGATATTAAAATTTGGTAAAAATGAAAATAAAATTCGACTACGCTCATTTACTTACCATGATCACATTTAAAATCACCACAAATAATAATGCGTAAACTTGAATCTAATTGGGCAATAAAATTATTAAGTCTATGAGAAGCAAACGTAAATGTTCAAAAAGATAAATCATTGTAATAAACTGTAGGCAATTAAAAATTGACTAAAACACAGTCAATAAGTTTGTAAGTAAGAAAACATAGGTTTTTTTAAACTAACGACACAGCCATAGAAAGACCCCTTTAGATCAGAGGGAAGTTTTTTCCCAGATTTAGCCGCCACAATAATACAGATCAAATCATTGGAACTTTTTATCTCTCTGACAAAACTCAAACCAAACTTATGTAATTCATTTTCCTAGTAATACGATCACGCACAAAGGCTGGCAAGTTAGCGATAGTCTCTATTAAATCACATCTGTCGGTGGGGGGAGGGCGATAGTCAAGAGGAGGGAGGATCTGAGTGACCTGATTACTTTGACCGCAAGAACTGTAATTTCTCTCAAGAGAATAAATGATCTTCTCTAGCAGTTTGCCATAGTCATGAACAAGTCGACTCGAGCGTACACTGGAATCGCTGGTCAGTGTCAGTCTCCGGAAAACAACCCTGCGGAAAAAACCCCTCAGAAAATCTCCCCTAGGAAAATTGCTACACTTTAACGTAACAATTTTCTCCCCTAGGCATTGCTACAGAAGAAATCAGCACTTTAAGACGCAAAACCTTAAACAATGAAAATTTGTTGGTTGTCAAAGTCAACTATCTTTTAAAGGAAAGCTAAACCTTCTTCAGTTTTTTGGTGCCAAAAGTTTTTAGCTTAATTTTAATGATTTTTTGTCTGTAATTTTTTTCTTCTTTTTTTTTTTAATTTGGCACCCGGTACTGCCAAAATTCCCGAAGTTTATACGGAAGTATTTTCGACAAAAATGGATTCGCGGGTTATTCACAATCACATGAGAAATTCATCCGAATCTACAGCGTCCTCGCAGGCAGAATTACCCTGCTGTATCTGTTCACTTTGCAAGGGAGCATGACTCAGATTGCTTATAATAGGTGCATGGTGGCTAACACCCCAAAAAAAAATTAGACACAGACGCCATGATATTTAGACGCTATGATATTTATTTCAGCTAGATATTGAAGAGTTAAGGGAATCATTCCCACTAGGGTCACTAAAAAATTCAGCCGCAGCTTTACAGGTGGAACGAATCCAATCAGGAATATTTTTCCTTTCGGAAACAGTGATCCCCGAACGAAAGGGGTGAAACCGATTTAAGCACCGCAACAACGTGCTTTTCCCCAAAGAGCGTTCACAGCTAGGGCACGCCCTGAGAGATATAATCATTAGGGGGTCAGTCCAAGACGAAGAATGGTCTCCTTTGTCAATTGTAATTACGCTTCAACTACCACTTACTTCACACACCACCTATAAAGGCACCTGCTGCCATGAGGAGGTTAAACCGTCACCCATGGCAGAAACTACGTATTGGTCAAAACACGAGGCTGTAAATCTTCAATGCCATGGTTGGGTCTGTAATTCTTTATGGAACAGAAACCTGGCCCTAACAATCACAGCTCCCAAGACCATAGACGTATTTCATATGAAAAGCCTTAGGAGGATAGACCTGAGAGGATAGACCAAGACCTGAGAGGGTTCGACTTCGTCAGCAACAAAAAGTTACTACAAACAACCCAGCAGACGCTGTTTTCCATCGAAATTGCGGAGAACACTCTGCGATGGTGCAGTCGTCTCCTTAGAATGCCATCACAACTACCTGAAAAAAACGTGCTGGACTTTAAGTCCACAGAAGCTGGATAGAAACGACCCCGCAGAGGACCGAAACACCGATAGTCTTTTAAAATATTTGAAGCTGGTAAACATCGATGTCCGCGACACACAAGCGTTAGCAGCTCATCGTAGCAGTTGAAGGAAGCTGACATCTCTTTCTACGTTGAACCACGCCAGGCAGAAGACATAAGTCAATACACTTACTTGGAAACAGTTTGAATTAATCTAGAGTCAAGAGAAGGTCAGTCGAGCAAGAAACTCACTAATAATCCACATTGCAAATGAATACCCTGAATCTAAGTCAGGAGAATTTAATCCATTGCATAAGCATTATGAAACAACAGTTACTGAATTAATGAATATGAAGAATATAGGTCAAGTTCAAAGCAAGATAAATTAATTTAGGTTGAAAGAAAGCTTTAAATTTAAGATAATCCAAAAAAAAAAAAATGTTGTCATCACTTTGAAGACTGAGATGAAGCTGTATAGTAATTGACAACATAGTCAAACTTGTATAGTAATACATCATTCAAGTACATTATGCAGATTGTTTTGTTTTATAAAGTCTTGCATTTCTTTTAGATAAATGTAATCAATTGGTAAATCAAATAGTGTCGTGAGAAATATCTTTAAAAATATGGGGACAAAAAAATTTGATATTTAAGTGTTTGGTACACACAAGCATCAGACTTCCAAGAAAAACAAATGTGGGTGAAAATCAAGAAAAAATGAGCATGTGAAGGTAGAGTACATGTTGGACTTGTCCCCTTATGTGAAATGGAAATACATTCAATGACCTCTATAAACTATCTTGCATTGGAGTAGTATGATTTGGTTGAATATTTGAGCAAGAAATCATGTGTATATATTTTCTTCAACGCATATTTACCAAATTAGCCACAACCAGAAAGATATATTAGATTCAAAATGGAGAGCCCAAAAACATGACCGGTTTCGGCTTGCCATAAATTAGTTTTTTTTTTTATTTCTATCAGATATAGCATTTAAGAAATTTAAAATATTTCAAAGCATCACGTTGGCGAGAAGGGTAATTAGCTAATTCGAGGTTTTAACTTATCAAACAAATTTACCTTCATTTCCGTCCACTGGAGTTGTAGATGGATTACACATGTCAGAATTCAATCTCCGACTTTTCGTGTCAACCTGATCAGTTCTTAATTTAGATGTTTGAGTGTCAAGAATTTCCTCGTTGTTATAGGGTAAGATATAGCTAGGTTGTTCGCGATTTACCTCTGAAAAAGAAAACTGTTTAACCGAAACTAGCAGCATGGTCATTCCTATTAATTTAAACTAATGTTAAACTCATTCTGCAGTAAACTTTTGCACAATAAATCAAGAGAATAAGTTTTTTTAAGTAAGAGCAAAAAGTAACATTAAAAATTAAAATGAACTAAAATTACTGGTACACGATGGGGGATGCCTCTGCTGAATCATTTACTCTTAAAATAAAAAAAAAATAACTTTTTGGTCCAGAATTACTGAAAAAATTTCTAAAAAACACAAAATATATTGTTAGACTGAAAAGCTGAATGTACAACTGAAAAAAACTGAAAAGAGCCGTTGAATTAGAATAAGTATTTTATAACTTCTTTGCGCAATGATCGAAGATTTTTAGGCCAACAATCACAAAAATGAATAACTTTCTTAAAAAAAAAAACTCGTTTAAAAAAAACTCAATCCCCAAGGCTCAAGTAGAAATGCCTAAATTTGACCAACAAAGTAGGAGACCTATGAGATATTTCTTAATGGAGATTATCAGAGGCACATGTGATGAATAAAAAAATTCATTTTTGAGATAAATAAAATATCTTTTAGATAATAAAAAACATAAATGAGATAACTTGAAATAAAATTAGTGCCAGTAGGTTTCTCATTTTACGATATATTCTTTGTGAATATCAAGGTAGCTTTTCTGAAAATGCTATTCACATGACTTTTCAAAAAATATTCTGATAAATAATAATTCAAAATTCTGAAGATATTATGCATAGCTTTTACCATAGAAAGAAACCTCTCAGTTTAGACCCGTTTCCACCATAACCTACACTTACACATCATGATGGACTTAATTCTATTTTTTAGGTCGATGCTGCTCCTACGATCTTGGCAAAACTGAAGGTTCAAGGTCATAGAAAAGCTTCAGCAATGTTGTTCATGCTTGTACTTCAACAGCTTCTACATGATAAAAGTGGGAATAGTCATTATGAAAGAGCAAAAGTTCAATCATTATTTTTTTGGAAAGTCTAACCTTAGAAAATTTGTTCCTACAAAACTTAGCACACTAGACAGATAAGTGCTCTACCATCTCCGCCCTAGCTTAATTGTATGTTTCAAAAAAAAAAAAATCAGAAAAAAAAAATCTTGACTTCCAAAATTATTTAGCCAAATACTAGGTTAAACCTCTTCTACAAACTAACCAAAGGCCAATCTCATGGGCACATAATTTTATTAATCCAGGAGGGGGATACTGAAGCATTACCTGGCTTCACGAAAAAACCAGCTATCGTCTCCCTCCTAATAATTTTTTAGATGTAGCCGCATAGACGAAGCTTGTATGTCATAGCACCAAATTTCATTGCTGGAAGCAAAGAATTAAAAGTTCGAACTGGGTCAACGTGTCTGGGTTTTAACAGGTAATTGCTAAGTTAGCCACAATTAGAACTATTATCAATTTCAAAATGGAAAGTCCAATCTCCAGATAGATATTGGCAGGCAACTTTTGGTTGAGTGAGTTTGTTTTCCTACAAGTTACAATACAAATACAAGTTAAGAAATTTAGAATATATCCCAGAACCAATTTGGTAAGGAAAATAGCAAAATAACTCCATGTTTTTTTTTTAAATTATGAAACAGACATACCTTTATTTTTGTCCATTAAAGTTGTAGTCGGATTACAGACGCCACGATCCGTTAAAGAACTCAACACTGGTCTTTTTATGTTAACCTGATCTATCCTCAATCCCGACGGTTTTCTGTAAAGAACTTGTTCGTCGTTGCTAGGTAGGATAAAACTGGGTTGTTCACGTATTACCTCTGGAAGGAAAATACTTAAGCAAAAGCAAAAAGGTGCATTGACTTTACTCAAATTAAATAAAAAGCTTTTTTTTAAACGATATCAAGTTATACAAAGTAGTAAAACAAGAAAGTACTGACACAAGTTTACGCTGGTGGAGTATAACGACATTTGCTTCAGAAAATTCGGAAGGTTCAGATAGCTCTACCCGTTGTGCAAAACAGATTTAATTTTGTTTGATATTAATAATAAAGAATTAATTGTTTTTATACATTATTTTTCCTTCTAACTACAAGCCTAGGGTTGTTTTTTTTTTACCGTTGTTAGCTGTTCATGATCTATTTTCAAGAACTTCTAGACGGTAATGACGGTATTATGGTATTAACGGTAATGAACTTCTAGACGGTAATGACGGTAGACGGTATTAACCAAGGAGAAACGAAAGGCTAATCGTTTTTTTTTTCATAGTCTGCTCAGAAAAAAACTTTGTCCAACTATACTTCAGCACACCATGCAGCCTAAAACACAGATCCATTTGCTCTTGCGTAATCGCTTCTTTCATAAAAAAAAAAAAATTCAAAGAAAAATGTTAGTGCCACAAGATAAGAAATTATTTAATCAGAGCCAAATGCTAGGTTAAATCTCTTTTACAAACTAATCAAACCCAAACAGAGGGACAGATAATTCTATTTATCTAGAAGAGGGCTACTCATGGAGCATTTGCTAGCATGACACAACTAATCAGTTTCCCACTTCCAATGAATTTCTTTGATTATATAGCAACACAGATTAAGTTTGAATGTCATAGCATCAGGTTCTGTTACTAAAAAGCAACGAATTAAAGGTTCAGGTTTGGTCAAACGTGTCTAGGTTTTAACAGATATTTATTCAATTAATCACAATCAGAAAAATATATCAGTTTCGAAATGGAAAATCCAATCTTCAAACGCATTTTGTCTGGTAAATCATTGGTTATTGAGTTTGTTTCCATAAGCTATAGCGGCTAAGAAGACTATAAGCTTTAGCGGCTAAGAACTTGGCGGGGAAAGTAACTAGCTAATTCGAGGTTTTGCAATTTATCAAACAAACATACCTTCATCTCTGTCCATTCCATTTTCAGGCGGGTTATAGATGTCACAATGTATAGGAGAATTCAACCTTGGCCCTTTCAAGTCAACCTTGTCTATTCTCAATCCCGATGGTTGTCTATAAAGAATTTGTTCGTTGTTGCACGGTAAGATATAACTAGGTTGTTCGCGTATTACCTCTGGAATAAAATTACTTAAGCAAAAGTAGCAACATGCATTAAACTCATTTTAAAGAATAAATAGAACGTTTTTTTTCAAATTAAAGTGAAAAGAGGCAAATAGTGACACCTGAAAGTCTGACATAAGTTTTCACCGTACCCTATACCAGCAGATCATAGTAAATTATAACGTCTGTTGCTTCAGAAAATTCTAACAGTCTATATAGATTAGTTTATTGCGTAAAAAAATCCTGACTTTATGTTATTTTCTGTTTTTGGTCAATGATGTTCCTTCGAACTTGGCTAAACTGCAGGCTATAGAAATTTTCTGATGGTTATAAAAAAAAATTCATTGTTGGCTGCTTTGTTGCCTTGCTGCATTGTTGCAGCCTAATACTCAAGTCACCTATGCACAGCTAAATCGCTTGTTTCACAACAATAAAATTGAGAAAATTCTGCGTGTCAGATTATACCTCTTTAACAGACTACCCAAGGCCAATATCAAGGGAATACAGCTTTACTGTATTCCCTCTGGCTCTGGTTAACTTAGGGATATTAACCAGGGCCAAATGCAAGGTTAGAACTCTTTTATAGACTACCTAAGGCAAATCTCAAGGGAATATAGCTTCACTTGCCAGGGAGGGGGACACTGATGTCTACGGAATAGTGTCTGGCTTTTACTGCTTTGGGATGAATTTTGACAAACAAATTTTGTCACGATTGAATGTAACAGTTAAGCAGGAAAATATTAAAAAACAAGAGGGTAAAACAGAATTACTAGAAAGATTCGCAACATTAAGGGAGATTCTGAAACTCAAGCTTTTAAAAGATTTCTGTATAAACCTCAAAAGTATTGGAGGATTCTAGCCTGACTGTTCCATTTACTACAGTGAGTGCAAGAATTGAGTTTTAAGCATGTCGTTTTTTCTGCATCAATTTTAATAAAATGAACTTTCCATAGATTATATTATGATTGTTTCAGTTTTGCTAAACTTAGCAACGAGTGATATGAAAATTACAAGAGTCCACTTTAGGTATACTAATTGTAACTGATCGAACGCTTGAGGTCTTAATTTTGGGCTTGTCGAGTTTTCCCAGGACAAAGAAGAACTACGAATAGTTAGGTTTTAATGAGGAAAAAAACTGATCTTAGATGGCCAATTGGCTAAAAATTTCAGGGGTCCTGAACAAAGAGGGACACATATTTGGTGGGAAAGGTGGGTGATGGAGTTTTTTTTTGTTTCTGATCAGTTTGAAAGTTTCAACCACAAGACCTTGGTCCAAGAGGAGCCTAATACACAAAAAATTTAGAGGGCACAGGCCCCAGAAAATGGGGCTGAAAAAGGGCATAAGAAGTCATTTTTTAATTGTAACTGATCGAACGGTTAAAAAATAGGCTTTAAGAAAAGATGAATGTTATTTACATTTATTCTGCAAAGTAATAATTTGTGTGTATGATAAATTCATGTGTTTCCATGCCGAAATAGATCAAAATAATTCTTAAGTGCAATTCCCCTCTCCCCATAAGCCACCTAGCAGAAGTTTGTGGGAACAGTTTTTCGAGCAATAGTATAACATTATAACAACGAAAAAGAAAATAATATCCAAGTAGCGCTATTAGAAAATAAAAGGTGAATAGATCAGAAACGAAAAGAAAAAAAGTATATAGGAAAAGACAAAAGTAAGGTAACTTAGGGCTTGTCGACTTTTCCAGGGACAATCTATGCCAAGAAGAACTACGTACTGTTTGCACTCTTCGGCTAGAATTCTTCTTGGAATAAATTTTCCCAAAGTGTAGATACATCCAATCGCGAAGACATAAATCTATATGCCTTCGTAGGCAATAAAATACGTACCTTTGTCATTCTCATCGACTGAATCCACTTCAATAAATTTGTACTTCAGGCTGCTTATATGTGCAAGATGGTCAGAAGCATCCACTACAATATCTTCAAGGATTTTATTGTGACCAGGTGGGAAACAAGGACCAAGTTGGTTATATATTCCAACTATGAGAAAACCAAGTTCAATGACCATAACAACATATATTGCACATTAGAAATGTCTCTAGTTTGTAAAATAAAAATTATAACAAACAATTTTCATCAGCTATCTTGCATTGGGATAGCATGATTTGGTTGAATATTTGGACAAAAGATCACAAGCATATATTTTCTTTAACCATAAGTTTAAAATAAACACATGTTTAGCTCCATTAAATTAACCACAATCAGAAAGATATGTCAACTATAAATGGAATACACAACTGGATTTAGACCTGGCATTTCTAGGCTTGCATGTTCGTTCCATCCTAGTCGAACGGCTGGCACACTAGAACTGGAATCCCGTGTCCATGAGGACGGGGGTCCGGGTCCTGGTGACGCTGGTTATCTGATTTGAACGGGAGTCAATGTTATGACTCTGTAAGCTTACCCAGAGTACACTCAGCTCTCAATGAGTACATGGAAAAATCTGGGGAAAGTAAACTTACAACAACATAAAATAACTTTTTTATAGCTAATCTTGCCTATTTGAGAGCTAGCCTCAAAGTTCTTTTTGTAACTGGTTCTACTGGTTTTTGAAAATATTTTGTAAGATCGTTTTTAATTAAATTTGAGAATAAAGCATTTAGTGAATATTCTACCAAGTCCCTATTTAAGCAAATATTATAATTAATCTTAAGTCCGATTTCAATTGCTTCTCGAAGTACCTACTTTATTCCTAGGTAATCAAACAACTTGTTTCATTAAGTTTAGACTTACCAATCAAAAATTACGAGCCTGAGAAAATTTGCCTTATTTTAGAAAACAGGGGGGAACACCCTTTAAAAATAATAGAATCTTAACAAGAATCACACCATCAGATTCAGCGTAACAGAGAACCCTAGAGTAGAAGCTTCAAGCTCCTATCTACGAAATGTGGAATTTTGCATTTTTTGCCACAAGACAGAACACAGATGCGTGTTTATTTGTTTTTTTTCCATGGGTGATCGTATTGACCCAGTGGTCCTAGAATGTCGTGAGCCCCACAGTCATCGTGGGAGGGGCTGCAAGTTATAAACCTTGACCAGTGTTTACATATAGCATATCAAACAGTTCGTGGTAACGAACTGTAGTAAGGAGCGACCCGGCTCAATAGTAACCAAAACTCTAAAAAAATGGAATTTTGATACCAATAAAAATTTTGATACCCTCCTCTCAAAAGAATCGCATTTTAATGCTGATTTTAAATATATAAGTTATATATATTACATATTATTATAGTTTTGAATATATGTAAATATATAAGAGCGAGGTATTGACGAGGGGGGGACCCTCTCATATACGTGATGAAAACATACGAATATAGAAGTTCGTGACGTAAGTTAATTCGTAAGTTACGTATATTTTTTACTAATAAAAACGTTCGTAAAAAATTAAAAGTTTTAGTTGCGTTTTAAATAACCTAAAAATTTGAGGGTAGCTAGGCCAACTCCCTCGCTCCTTTTTTCTCAAAATCATCCGGTCAGAACTATGAGAAAGCCTAGCCAAAAAAGAAATATAAGAACTATGCAAATTTCGTTTTAATTATTCATATGCGGAGAGCCAAAATTAAAACATGCATTAATTCAAAAACGTTCAGAAATTAAATGAAAAAAAAAAACAAGTTTTTTTTAACTGAAAGTAAGGAGCGATATTAAAACTGAAAACGAACAGAAATTACTTCGTATATGAAAGGGGCTTAACCCTCCTCAACACCCCGCTCTTTACGCTAAAGTTTTTTACTGTTTTAAAAAGGAGAGTTGAGAGAAAGAGTCAAACTTGAGCTGGGACCAATAAAGACTCACATCAGACGCTTGGATCAAAGATGTTCTCGCTTACTTCAAATATAAAGAAACAATAGCGTTGAAGTCCCTAATGGTGTTTGGATTTTTACCTTTGCCATTATTAGTGTTTGAATCCATCTTGATAAATTCATTGCCAATCTTTAGTCACTGTTCAAATGTATGCAGTACAAATGAAATTTTCTCAAGATCATTATCGATATTAAACAGTAAAAAGGACCAAGTTTGTAATGCTCAACAGATATAAGTAAACAAGGTTAAATGGCCACAACAATCCATATCAAACAGTCCGTGGTAACGAACTGTAGTAAGGAGCGACCCGGATCAATAGTAACCAAAACTCTAAAAAATGGAATTTTGGTACCAATAGCCCCATCAAAAGAATCGCATTTTAATGCTGATTTTAAATATATAAGTTTCATCAAGTTTAGTCTTACCCATCAAAAGTTACGAGCCTGAAAAAAGTTGCGTATTTTAGAAAATAGGGGGAAACACCCCCTAAAAGTCATAGAATCTAAACGAAATTCACACCATCAAATTCAGCGTATCAGAGAACCCTACTTTAGAAGTTTCAAGCTCCTATCTACAAAAATGTGGAATTTTATATTTTTTGTCAGAAGGCAGATCACGGATGCGTGTTTATTTGTTTGTTTTTTGTTGTTGTTTTTCCCCAGGGGTGATCGAATCGACCCAGTTGTCCTAAAATGTTGCGAGAGGGCTCATTCTAACGGAAATGAAAAGTTCTAGTGCCCCTTTTAAGTGACCAAAAAATTGGAGGGCACCTAGGCCCCCTCCCACGCTAATTATTTTCCTAAAGTCAACGGATCAAAATTCTGAGATAGCGATTTTATTCAGCGTAATCGAAAAACCTTATAACTACGTCTTTGGGGACGACTTACTCCCCCACAGTCCCCGTGGGAGGGGTTACAAGTTCAAAACTTTGACCAGTGCTTACATATAGTAATGGTTATTGGGAAGTGTACAGGCGTTTTCAGGAGGATTTTTTTGGTTGGAGGCAGGGGTTGAGAAGAGGGGGATATGCTGGGGGAACTTTCCATCGAGGGTTTTGTCATGGGGGAGAAAATTTCCGTGAAGGGAGCGCATGATTTGCTAGCATTACTTAAAAAAAACAGTGAAAAAATAAATATGAAACAGTTTTTTTTTCAGCTGGAAGCAAGCAGCAGCATTAAAACTTAAAACGAACAGAAATTATTATCCATATGAGGGACTTTTCTCCTTCTAATATCTCGCTCTTTACGCTAAAGTATTTTTAGTAATTTCAACTATTTATTTTGCGGCTTTGTGATTCAGGGGTCATTCTTAATGAATTGGGACAAAATTTAAGCTTTAGTGTAAAGAGCGAGGTACTGACGAGGGGGCGAACCCCCTCATATATGTAATAAAAACATGAGAATACAAAAGTTCTTTACGTAAACTAATTTATAAGTTACGTATATCTTTTACTTATAAAAAGATTCGTAAAAAATTAAAAGTTCTAGTTGCCTTTTTAATTAACCGAAAATTGGAGGGCAACTAGGCTTCCTCCTCCGCTCTTTTTTTCTCAAAATCATTCGATCAAAATTATGAGAAAGCCATTTAACCAAAAAAATAAATATACAAATTTCGTTTTAGTTATTCCTCTGCGGAGAACCAAAATCAAAACATGCATTGATTCAAAAACGTTCAGAAATTAAATAAAAAAAAAACAAGTTTTTTAAATGAAAGTAAGGAGAGACATTAAAACTTAAAACGAACAGAAATTACTCCGTATATGAAAGGGGCTTTTCCTTCTCAACGTCCCGCTCTTTACGCTAAATTTTTTACCGTTTTAAAATGTAGAGTTAAGAGAAAGAGTTAAACTTTAGCGTAAAGAGCGGGGCGTTGAGAAGGAAAAGCCCCTTTCAGATACGGAGTAATTTCTGTTCGTTTTAAGTTTTAATGTCGCTCCTTACTTTCATTTAAAAAACTTGTTTTTTTTTTATTTAATTACACATTAGACCACAAGCAATCTAGCACTGACATAGTAGGATTCGGGGAAGTTGAATATTTAGGCGAAACAATATATGTAAATATTCAATTTTATAGGTTTTTGTTGAATCAGTTACAATAAGAAACATATATGGTTTTTTAAATAGAAAGTTAAATTTGAGATAGAAATCCGTCGGAAATAATTAGCTTACGAGTTGTTTCCTCCAGCAGTTAGATTTAATAAATCCAAAATTATACGTCAACAACAAGTTAGCAAGAAAAATAACTGTGTCACGTGAGATTTTTTAACTTATCAAACAAACAAACCTTCATTTCTGTCCTTTGAAGTCGCCGGTGAAATAGGCTCTCTCTCGAAAATTTCTTCATGGTTATATGACAAAATGGAGCTAGGCTGTTCTTGTTCGACCTCTAGAAGAAGAAAAACATACATCAATATAAGTGATAAAACATATTGAACTAGCTCAAATAATAAAAATAAGAATTTTAATTTTTAGAAGCCATCTTACATTTAAATTGAAGAATATAAAGAAATACATTTTGCTGGACTTATTTTTATCTATTGAAATTCTTTTTTTTTAATACTAATTAACAAAAACACAATAGACAGAATACTATTGCCACAGGATAAAAAAATTGGCTATATAAAATCTTAGCAAAATTCAATCTTTAATGGATGAACTTTTGAGAAAAATGGTTAAAACATCCCTGACTTTAGACACTAGAAATCCTTAATTGCCACTTTCAAATAAAAAATACTTCAATTCGATAGATAAATCACCATAAAAAGTACTGGTATTTGATCTTGATTAACGCCTAATAAGACGTTGTTCTCGTTTTTGTTCCATCTGGGTTAGCTAGTGTGCAAAAGAGTTTCAGTCCACTCATGACTAACCATAAATTTTTAAAACGTGTCAAGATCAAGTAACAACAAACCAGTGACTTGAGGTGCCTTAGTGGGTTTGATTTCAGCTTGGTAATACAGAACCCAAGCTAAAGCTTAGCTGCAGCAACACACCACCAGCTCGAAGCAAGGACGTTAGTGGTCAAGATGTGTTGTTAATCCAATATGATAGACTAGAAGAGAATACTGGATCGAAACCTCAAATGTCACGCGGTTTTACGGTGCTTTTCAAGAATTCAACCTATAAACCACTCAATGAAAATATGAAAAACTTTCCCAACAAAGCAAAATCTTGTGTACACACCTCGAAAACAATAAAAGATAAAAAAAAAAAGAATCAAGCAGACTTAAAATGACCTCAATAATTAATTATTCATTATTAAATTAATCAATAAAATTATTTATTTTTTATATATTTTTTATAATTTTAAATAATTAAATTAATTATTTATTTTTAAATTAATCAATAAAATGACGAAAAATCAATCCCAAACAGATTGCAATATTGTCGGGCAGTTCTGTACATGGCGAAATTTGTATATGTAACAAGATTAATACTTGAGTATTTCTGGTAGTTTGTTTGCAAATTAAACTATTCAAATTCTGGTGCAGTGGCTTAGGTTAAATAACTAATTTAATTAGTCGTAAACTTATAGTCTTTATAATGTTCAGACAAGGGGCTTTATTGTTCAGGGTTCAGATGGTATCACCACCTTAGAACCAAGGAGAGGTGAACTGGAGCCTGATAGTAGAACATAAAACAGGCCAAGCACATAGAGGTTTGGAAAAGATACATGGATTAACTGTTTCTTTGAAATACTCCAGCCATTATGCCCAGATGCCTTCTGTGCTTTATATCAGAGAGCTGATTTCATCAAGCAGTAAGATCTAACACTGTTCTTGGAATCCAGCTCCCAAACACTATTATATTTGAAATGTGAGCTGTCTGTTTTAAAATTTAGCTCAAACTCTTTCCATTTGCCTTTTAAGAAAGTGTATTGGGCTATCAGTGCAGGTTTTTTTGTTTTTTTTTAACAGCACGTTTCAGCTGTTGCATCTTTCCTGATATGCATTAAATTTTACATGTTCATCAGCTATCAGCATTTATCTGCTTCTTGCAGCTTGTGGTAATAAACATGTCGATTCATGCTTAATATTCAAAATTTCAAACATTTTCAATTTCTACAAAAGAGAAGTCATCAGTATGCATCTTAATTTGACCCAACATAAAGTAATGTGCAATTCTACACCATGTAATAATCTAGTGGAAGATTGTATGTACAGGCTTTTAGGCAATTGATCATAAATCTGGGAAAAATAAAAACATCTGAAATTTAAACAAATAAAAACCATATTTGGATTAAAAATGTATTTTTACCAAAGCTTGTTTTTTACCTCTAACAACAGTTGCACGAATAACAAATACAACCCCAGCAGTGAAGGTCTAAGCATTGACATACTAGCATAATGCCAAAAGTGGCAACTGGGAAGTGAATATTAAATATATGGGCAAAACCTGAATTAAAAGAGTGAAAAGTAAAAAAAAAAATCATCTTTGTCTGAAATAGTAAAAGTCAAAATTTTTTGGCTTCACATTAAAAATCAAAAGAAAAATTGTGTCTGAAAGAAATAAATTTAAAAGCAAGAAAATTTAAGACAACAAAGTAAAACACAAAGAAAACAAATAGTTTGACTTACCTCCCTGAATTAGTGGAACCTCAATGAATGTGATGTTTTCAGTCATTTCTAGGATTGTTTAACTATTTTAAAATCTCTTCTTTAAAAAATACCAGGGATTATTCAACTCGAGTAAAATCTGCTCCTCTATCAAAGGCAAATGAACTACAATTCCTGTAAAAAAGACTTCAAATAGATATTTTCTTTAACTGAAGACTAAACTTAATGCAAATCTGGTGAAGCTTAATTCTTCAATCCATAAAATTCTGTCGCAAAAGATGTCTCATTTTGGTAAAAAAAAAAAATGTGTGCTGACCAATGGTCTGTATTGTACAGTTACCAATCTACTGATTTGATGCCTTCAGCTGGGGGTTAAAGGCATATCATCTAACTCTTCCCATGTTTTCCCCCTGATTTCTCCAGGTACCCATTTAGAGGCGGGTCAATCCTGGTTGAACTTACAGGGTAAAGCCATTGATCCCTGTAACAAGTTAAATAACCAAAAACACCATGACTTGAACCCCTGACTCCAGGATTTCAAGTCCAGAGCACTAACCACTTGGCTAGGACAGCTAATTTGGTATAGGGGGGGGGGAATGTGAATTCTGGGTAAGTCTTATCCTTGCCTTTTGACAACTTATGACTATTAAAAAGAACTAGAAGTTTCAATTTTTAATCAAATGAACCTTGCCCTAGGGGCTACAAGGGATTTTTCAATCTCATCACTAAGTTATAGTTATTTGAATTTTGGGACATTTTAACAAAATGGCTATTTCTAAATTTTTAATTGGATTCATAAAGGGAATAGCAGAACAGTGGGGGGGGGGGGGCTGGTTACCATCTCATCACTTTCAACTCATAAAAAGGGCAAAAGAAATTTTGATTTTCAATTGAATATGACTTCCCCAGACTTTATACAACCATGTCTTCCATAAAAAATTTATATGTTAATGATGGGCAAATAGCAAAATTTGTAACTTTTTCTCCAACCAGGGAGGGATGGTATAGAAACTCAGAAACATAGTTATTTGACAATTGAAATATTTTGAACAAAATAGCTATTTCAAAATTTTTTATCTGATATATTTGGAGAAAAGAGGCCATGGGGGAGGGGTGCTGGTTACCCTTCAATCACTTCTGATTCTTTGAAAGGAGCTAGAGCTTTTAATCTTTGATAAAATAAATTTCTGCCAAATATTATGCAGCCACTGCTTCTATAAAAACGTAATATGCTCAACTGGCATAACTTACAACTCTTTGCATGGGCTCTGGGGATTGCATCAATCCTGAAGGCATTGTTGCATTATCTTTTTACTATTTGGTGAAATATTTGAAAAGGCTATGATGTTCTGTCGTTTTGCTGTTCTAAATTCTAGGCGTGGTATCTGAATGAAGAAGCCAACTGAATATGTGCCCTATTTGAATTGGTGCACTTGGTGTTTGGCTCAGGAAATTCCTGCTGTTATATTCCAGGATATTCATATGAAATTTGATTTTTTTTTTTTTTTTATTCTTAAAATTTGTTTCCAAGATGTTTCATTTTGGTATGAAGAGAAATATAAAATCTTGGTTAATCTTATTTGAATGGTGGGTTAATTTTTGTTCCTCTACCTTTCTGCCCACCCTCAAAACTGAATTATTGTATCCCCTAGAAATCAGTTTTAGGGCCTATGCTTTTGTTGATTTTTTTTTTTTTTTTCATAATGAAAAAAATTCTGTAAATCAGAGCCTCAGTACAAACTAGCAAATTTATTTAAGAGATTAATTTTATGGTTGTTTCCTAATTATCATACTCTGATGTTTTGTAGTCAATTTTTTCTTGGGTCATTCTAGGGGTTTATCCTCAGTTATCTGAAATAAACAAGTCAAATAGAATCATTAGCAGACTTAATGGTTGGTTTGGCTGTTTTAAGGGTGTTCTTACTGATGAAAAATACATCCTTGAGATGTCAAATTGGTTTGATTAGTATGAAGATTTGCAAGAGTCTTTGTATTTTAAGGAGGCATTAACACACCAGATCAATTTTAAAGTCGTTTTTTGTCTTAACTTAATTTCATGTTTCATAAACAGCCCAGTTGTAAAGATGTCAACTTATTCGTTTCTTTTAAAACCACTTTCTATGGGTTATAATAAGCTAGAGACCTTATTCAGGAGTTTTTCTTGTACCTGATCTTAAGTCACCATATATTCTTTTGTGCACATGTTTTACTTCTCTCAGATTTGTGGTCACCTCCCCAGCTCCTCAGCATTTTCCCATCTTAAAACTATAATTGAAATAATCACCATCTTTGCAATATAAAGGCATATTAAAATTCTTATTGTACCTTCTAGGAGTAAAAAGGTCAAACTTTAACCTTGTAATAGCAAGTATAGCTTGAAGTTACCACTTTTCTATGCTGTTTTAAAATTATATTAAAAAATTGAGAAGTTAACTATTTGTTTTTACTCTTTTTTTGTGTTGGAGATTTGCAGGACTCAATTTACTTTACTTAATATTAATTGTTGCATTCTGTTTAGTTTTTCTGTTTTTCTCTAAGGAGTGGAGGTATGTACTTCAAAACCCTTTCTAAGGACATACTTTAATCTGTAGACCCATCCCTGAACATTCCATTTTCCAAACCAAACCCCTTTCCAAGATAGCAAAAGGTAGCTAAACAGGAATGTTACTACATAACTTTGCAAAATAGCCTTTCTGCTTAAATGAAGCACAAGAAAACTGTTTTCAGCTTCACAACTTTGCTCAATCTCAATTTATGAGGTTTCAAAGATCTGCAAATACATTTCCTAAATTTAGGAAAAAACTATTGACATGGCTTAAATTTCTACCCAAATAACAGGAATTGTATTTTCAAAACTGAAACCAGAAGAAAAAATTGAGCATCAGAGTTAAATATTGTTTTATAAAAATTTCAATAGGTAGGCACAGCTAAGAAATCAAAAGAGGGTTGACAAAAAAGCTTGGCAATACCTTCCCAGAGTATGTTTTTGGCCCTGAAAGTGGTGAAATTCTAGGCAAGCTATTTTTGGTTATCTTGGACATGAAACTTTTAACAATGAAACCAGAGCCAAAAACATATTCTAGGAAAGTTTTGGAACACTACAGTGTCAATGCTCTTCTGATTTCTATGCCTTAGAAATTTACCTACTTTGCAGTTCTATTATCTATTGGAATTTAGACAAACAACACTGTATCATAATTTTCCCTTGCTTTTTCTCTGGTTTCAGTTCTGAGAAATGTGATTCCTGCTGTTCAGGCATAACTTTAAGCCATATCAATAGGTTTTTCATAACTTAGGAACTGGAAACATTCCAGGGTTATTTTTAGGAAACAGCCCAAAACACTTCCCTTCCTCACTAAGGAAGTTAAGAAGCTGATTAACCAGAAATCTAGAGCTTGGAAACGGTATATGAAGAAGAGGAACCAGGAGACCCTGTCATTTTATAAGGCAGTACGGAATCGTGTAACAGATTCTGTAAAGAAAACTGAAATCTGCCTACAAGGAAAATTTGGCTTCTGAGATCAAGTTAAACCCAAAATCTTTTTGGAGACATGTCTCTTCTAAAAACCCAAATCATCATACTATTCCTGACCTTGTTGACCACAGTGTATTACACTCATCTCCAATAGATAAGGCTGACATTCTAAATGCACAATTTGCTTCTGCCTTTACCCAAAATTCAGGCACCTCCTCACCAGATCCTCCATTGTATGAAGTGCGTTTCCCTATGCCTGATCTGTCAGTAGGTGAATTAATGGTTTTCAATAGCCTTGAGAAGCTTGATGTAAATAAGTCAAAGGGACCAGACAGTGTTCATCCACGTCTTCTTAGGGAGTGTCGGAAAGCTCTCAGCTACCCCCTGTGCACGCTGTTCTGGTTATCTCTTCAAAATGGGGAACTACTGCATGATTGGAAAACATCTTATATAACCCCGATCCATAAAAAGGGATGAAGAGACTCAGCAGAGAATTACCATCCCATAAGCATCACCTCTGCAGTTGTTAAGGTGCTTGAGAGATTTGTTAATAAAGCTGTAATTGAACATCTTGAGGTCAATAATATCCTTTCCACATCACAACATGGTTTCAGATCTGGTAGATCTGTGGACACTAGCCTTATCCAAACATATGAATTAGTGACTACACTGCTTGATGAGGGTTTTCCTGTTGACATGATTCTTCTTGATCTGTCCAAAGCATTCGACAAAGTTTGTCATGAATTCCTCATAATCAAATTGAGGGCTGCAGGTGTCAACGAAGGTGTTGTACAGTGGATTATGGGCTTCCTTTCTGAAAGACTACAGAGTGTCAGAGTTTTTGATTTGCAAGGAACTCCTCATTTCTCTTCTCCCACAACTGTATTTAGTGGCGTGCCCCAGGGCACTATTCTTGGACCAACACTTTTCAACTTCTATGTTAACGAATTACCCACCCTTCTTTCAAATCTTATTACCCTTTATGCTGATGACTTAAAACTAGTTGGAAAAGTGGCTACTCCCTCTGACCAGCAATCAATTCAAACAGATCTTGATAGTCTAGAAAGATGGGCTAACATGTGGCTTCTGACTTTCAATGTTGACAAATGCCATGTAATTCATTTTGGCAAAAATAACAAGCATCATAAGTATTTCCTTCAAGACAACTTCCTTTCTGCTGTTTCCGATGAAAGAGATCTTGGGGTTATTGTAGATCACCAATTAAAGTTTAGCAGCCATGCTAAGTCTGTTTCATCTTCTGCAAATAAAACCCTCGGTATCATAAAAAGAACCATCTCCAGCCAACACCCTAGAGTTCTTATGAAGTTATATAAGGTGCTTGTACGTCCACGCCTGGAGGTTGGAATGTCATTGGCAGCCCCTTTCTTCAAAAAAGATAGGAAGTTGCTTGAGGATGTCCAGCGTTGTGCCACTAAGATGGTTACCAACATGAATAAATTTCCATACAAAGAAAGACTACATTGTTTGAAGCTGCTGACGCTGACATACTGACGGAAAAGGGGTGACATTATTTTAACCAAAAAATCCTCTCTAAAAATACCCTTCCCAGTCTCTTTGTACAGCCCTTGCATTCTGCTACTAGAGGACATTCTTTGAAGCTCTCCATGCAGCGTTCCACAAGTAGACATAGAAGCCACTTCTTCAGCCAAAGAATCATCAATATGTGGAACCAGCTCTCTGAAGAAACAGTTTCTGCTACTTCAATTGACATGTTCAAGTCCCACCTTGATAGGGAATGGCTCTGCCAGGAGTTCCTTTACAATTTGGAAGCTGCAGAGTCCTCCACAAGAGTCTAATCTAACAGCCACAATCTACACCAAACGAATTCTTTTTTTTCTCATGGAGCATCACAAGGATGGATAATCCTTATATTGCTCCAAGCTGTGGTTTAAGGTAATTTAAGGTATTTGCAGATTTGTGAAATCTCATAAGTTGTTACTGAGCGAAGTTGTGAAGCTGAAGTCAGTTTAAGGTAAAAATTTATTTAGCCACTTTTGACTATCTTGGAAAAGGAGTAGGTTAGGAAAATAAAACTCTTAGGGATGGGTCTACTGGGTAAAGTTTTTCCTGACTAGGTATTTTAAAGTACCCCCCTTTTCAGTTATCAGTTTCTTTTTCTCTGGCTTTAGTTCTGAAAATGCAATTACTGAAATTTCAGTAGAATTATAAGCCATATCAATGCCTTTTTTATAGTTTATGAAATGTATTTATCTTTAAAATGTATTATCTTTAAAACCTTATAAATTGGGATTGAGAAAAGTTGTAAAGCTAAATACATTTTTTTTTGTACTTCACTGAAGCAGAAGATCTAATTTGCAAGGTTTTACTTTTATAACACACAGATTTTTAAAGGTCTTCAAAGGTCAGGTCCCTCTAGAGGAAGAAGGAATGGAGATAGGTACTTCAAAATAAATTTATGGGACTAACTTTGTCAAAATCATAGCAGTTGATATAGCTGGTTTACCAATAAAGTGAACATATCACTTGATGCATTTTTATGCTCTTTACAAATATAATAATTGATTCTACTTTAAAGACTAATTTAAGCACTTTTCAACCTAACCTAAGCTAACATCTCCTAAACTACCTTATTATGAATAGCCTAATTTTAGCACTGAGAAAATGTAGCATTATTTTTTCAAAAAGATGGTGCTGAGAAAATGTAGCATCATTTTGTGGAAAATGAGCAATAAGTCATACTTTAATTAAAATTTGTGCTCAAAAAGTGCTTAAATTTGAATTTGTGGTAGAAGCAAATATGATATTCATAAAGAGCAAATAAGACATTAAGTGGTATAGGCCTATTCACTTTATAGGAAAGCCAGTTATATGAACTGCTATAATTTTACTCTAGCTTTAGTCTGTAGACCCATTCCTGAAAAGTTCACTTTCCTAACCTAACCCCTTTCCAAGATAGCAAAAATTAGCTAAAATTGACTTTTACCCTAAAATTTTTATTTTCCTGACCTAAGTCCTTTCCAAGAGAGCAAAAACTAACTAATTCTAGAATTTCACCCTTTGGCACCATTCAACAGTAAGTCTGTCTCTGCTCATTAATGACATGATACGAAAATTTACTAGCTCTTTAACTTTACACTATGTTGTAGGCCTACATGAATAAGAAATTCAAAAAAAAAGGAATCTAGTAGGGCTCACCTGTATTTGTCAGTTATGGAATATTATATAGCCTATTTTGAGCTTGAAAATTTACCAAACTTGAGAGCAATAGCCTAGAAGTAAGCACTACAATTTGAAATCACATGCTTTGTAAAGGCCTACTGAATATTTTGAATTCATCAATACAGTCGAAGCTATTTCTTATTCTCTAGCATTGAGCCTCGTTTTCTGGCCTCCCATATCGAACTAAGAATTAAACCAGGTTTTAAAGACCATCGTTCTGTATGCCGTGTTCAACACCGCAAGTTCTTATCCGTATCCGCGTTAAACCATGCTAATCTTGTAAACCACAATTTTAAAGAACCCGTGTCCAAAACACTTTGACACCCATAACATGAAAAGATTTGCTAGGCTGAAGATGAAGAGCATGAAAACAATTTTTGTCGAAACATACTTCCTTTGATATAAACTTCTTGGTTTAAAAGTCAATTTGTACGGTATAATTCTAATACACTTTATGATAGACACGGAAATTTTATTTAGCTTAGAAAATCATGAAAACCTTCTGAAGAAAAATTGATATTTCTACACTACCAAGGAAATCGAAGCGCAACGCCAATCTTAGAAGTTAATTCTTAGTGTTCAGTTCATTTTTAAAATAAGAACGCTTGAGAGTAGAATACTCTCCGTTAGACAGAAAGCGGGTATAGTTTTTTAAGACTTTTATAAGAATGATTATATTAGGGACTTAATGACATTTTATCATCCATTGGCAGAACTAAAGCGGAAAGCCATACAATAAAGGTAATTTAGATGGTCCATCAGTTCTGTGAGCCACTTGAAGGTAATTGAACATCAGAAATGATTCAAAGATTTTTGAACGATCTATCCATAGGATTACCAAGGAAGTGGGCAAATGACACTTCTAAGTAACAATGTTTTTAATTTAAAACAGGCAAATATTAACTAATAACAAATTCTGGGGGAACAAAAGAACGAAGTCATGTATCCGGTGTATTGGTGTCAGGTACGCGTTGATGTCCTCTGAGCTCTCCTCCGTGCCACCACACGACTACCTCATAGTCCTAGGAGATTTTAACGCATGTGTTGCTAACAGCTCTGGCCTGTTTGATGCGGCTGCTGAACCTGTGACGGTTGACGCTCTGAATAATAACGGTGAGTGGCTGCTCAATTGCAGCATCACCCATGCCCTATTAGTCATAAGTACTTGGTTTGTGAGAAGAGACATTGCGACTCACACATTGTACAGCAATGACGGCAAGACAAAAAATTGCTTGACTACATCATTGTACGATGACGCTGGCTTTCGTCTGTCCAGAACTGCCACTCATACAGAGGTGCTGAACACGGCAATACCGACCATCGTCTTGTTTTTGCAAGGATCAAACTCCAGCTGAGGGCCAACAAGAGTAACTCCTCTTCCTCCAAGAAGATAGACACCTCTCAACTAAAGCAAGATCCCTCAGTTCGTGAGCGGTATATGGTTGAGGTCTCTAACTGCTTTGACGCCCTCCAGCAGTGTTCAGAAAGTGAGTCAGGGTGGAACACTTTCAAAGTTAATGTTTTCACTGCCGCTACAGAAGTTGTGATCTTTAAGTAGCGAAAAAAGAAAGAGTGGATCAGCAACCGGACGTTCGAAGTGATCGAGCAGAGACGGCGAGCGAGACTACGAGGAAATATGACACTCTAAAGACAGCTCGACAAACAGTGCAACTCTAGGCTTCACAAGGATAAGAAAGACTTCATTCAAGGCTAGGGAGCTCACTAAAACGTAAATTTAAATCTCTTTTTTAACAGACTATACAGATTGGGCCAGGAAAAAGTCTTGTTTTCTGCCATTTTAGCACCAAACTAAGATACTATACCAAAGAGGACGAGTTTTGTATTAATTTAAGATTCTGAAAAACTAATTGATTTAAAAGTATCAATAACTGTATTTTAGGCTTCCCAGTTGCAAAAAAGTAATGTTACGCGGTGGCAATACAGGATTCAACCAAGTTGATTTGCTTTATTTGTAGCGAAGTTTTGCTACTTTTGGTGATCTGTAATTGTGTATCAGTTATAATAAGGTGGGTTGTAATTGTTGAGGTGGGGGTAGGGTAGATTCCTAGAAAAGTACATTTTAATGGAGAAACTACCTACTCTTCGTGAAGTTTCAGATAAATGTGTAAAGAGGTAGGGGGAGTAGGAATTAATTAAAATGTAAATTTAAACGTAGGACGATATTAATCAACGTACAATTATTGACTTCAACATTTCAAAAGCATATCTGATTAGGCCAGGACATGATTTGGAAAACAATCACAAATTAAAAAAAAAACAGGAGCTTTTCAACTCTGAAACCAATTTGAACATAATATTCTTTATATAAAGGGGACTGTCTTTTCTGTAGATCCTTACTCTTTACTGAGAATTTTTTTTTTTTTTACTGAGAGCTTTTGTCCAATTTTGTGTTAGGAAAGTTATAATTTGAAAAAAAATTCAAAGCACTAAAAAACTTTTGTTTAAAGAGCACGGTGTTAAGAAGGCGGCAGATCGTCATATATACAGAATAATTTCAATTCGTTTTGAAGTCCTAAGCCTGCTCCATACTGTAGTTGAAAATCTTTTCTATTCGTTTAATTACAATTCATGCTTTGAAGTTTTACGAATACACAACTGTTTGATTATATTGCACACACAGGAAAAAGCTTTTGGTATTTTCATTGTTGGAATCAAACAATTCGTGGTAACGAACTGTAGTAAAGAGTGACCTGGCTCAATAGTATCCGAAACTCTAAAAAACGGAATTTTGATACCAATAGATATATCAAAAGCGTTGGCTAATTATGCTGATTCTAAAAATATATTTTTCATCAAGTTTTGTCCTACTCATTATGGCTACGAGCATGAGAAAATTTGTCTGATTTAGAAAAAACGGGAAAGATCCTCTAGAAGTCATAGAATCTTAATTGAAATCAAACCATTAGATTCAGCGTATCAATGAACCCTACTGTAGAGGTTTCAAGCTCATATCTGTAAAAATGTGGAATTTTGTTATATTTGCCAGAGGAAAGATCACAGATGCGTGTTTATTTGTTGTTTTTGTTTTCCAGAGGGGTGATTGTATCGACCCAGTGGGCTTATAGCACCGGGAGAGGGCTCATTCTAACAGAAACGAAAAGTTCTAGCGCCCTTTTTAAGTGACCAAAATTTTAGAGGTCAACTAGACCCCCCCCCCACACTAATTATTTACCAAAATCTTCCGATAAAATTTTTAAATTGTTCGATATGGTTGTGTTCAATATTTTGTTCAATTTGATTGAAAGGCCTAATAAAAAAAGTCTTTGGATTAAAGTTATAAAAATGTTCCCATTGCTTACGTTTGCATACATTTTTTAAATGGAGAGGGGAGGATGCATTTTCTATTGGGGGAATTTTGCACGAGGAGAGTTCTCCGTGAAAAGGGAAGTTTCCAGGGGGTGAACTTTTCCTGAAAATCTTTTCACTGGTTAAATTTGCCACAATGCCTATACGGCATTTTTTATTTCTTGCTTTCTCTTTAACGATTCAATTTTAGGCTTGGAGATGTTAAAAGTAATTGTCCAGGGTAAATTTTCACCAGGATACATTTTTTCTAGAGGATACTTCTGTGGGGAGGGGAATTTTTCTGTGGAGGTGGAGCCATATATCCTGATGTTATTTAAAAAACGATCAGAAATTAAATAACTAAAACTAGTTTTTTTAACTAAGGTTTTTTTTTTACCTCGACCGAGTCCGTTGATTTTTTAATCGAAAAGGGGAATAGTTGTGGAAAAAGTAAAGTCATGGCCAATTGTAGAAAAAGCCAAGACAGATTGTCCAATTGAATGGGCATCATTTTATTAGTTATTAGCACTGACAATCAAAACGGGCTTCGATATTAAGGCGTACTATTTGAACACAAAATCCATGAGTTGCAGAAAGTCTAACTCAGAAGCTTTGTCCTGCTCATCAAACTATGAATTAGGTAAATACATTTGCATTCCAAATTTAACAAAAATACGACAAAATTTTATATTAATGGATTTCGTTTATCCTGGAAAGTTATTGAGCAAATTGAATGGATTTATTAAAGCCTGGGGCCTATTTAGGCTATCCCCCCAAAAAACAGCCTAGGCTACCTAGAATTAACCCCTCCATTCTTGTTAAAAGTTGAGAATAGTGTCTCTCAAGAAGAAATATAGTAGGCTAGAGAAATGTGTACCATCAGGTCTCCAATTTTATGCCACTTTTCAACATAGCCTAAGCTATGATATCCTAGTCTAACAGTTGTAAGCATCTATACACTGCCTATATAACCATCCTTTCCCTCACCCTGATGGACACTTATATGGTCCTAATAATATATTTGTTTGTTGGTCTTTTAATTGATTGACCTGTTTTAAAAACCAGTTAATCTACTCTGTATAGACTTAGAAATAGTTTAGCCTGAATGACTACACTGCATTTAGAATCAAAAAATTATATTGAATTGGTTAAAAATGTAATTAATAACAATCAGGGCTTTTCAAGGGGAAAGGCAAGCAAGACAAGTTGCTCTGAGCACTATGGCTGAAAAGGAATGTTGGGTCTAGTAGTTTTGTTTATGTTTGATTCTGAAGAGAGGGAAGTGATTCTCTAACTAATGTTGCCCCAGGTACCACCAAGCTTAAGAACTGATGTGGTAATAATAGTGAGAAATATGATAATCTGATTGATTTTGATATGTGGTAAAGCTTTAATTTTATCACAAGCTGTTTAAACTGGAAAATATGCTGCAAAGCAACATAGTTTCCAAACTGTAGCACTAAGAAATGCTAATTCTAGAAGTGCATCCATTTTTTAGCTTTTTAAAATCCCCCTTCAACAAAGTGAATATGCATAAAGTAGACAGGGTTTTGAAGCCAAGGAAAATGTTGCAGTTGTACAATATGAATGAAATTATATTTTAAATACTAATTCCAGTTATCACTGGTAATTTTTGTATATTAAGAAGTTGAAAGATAAGTAAAAAAACTCACACATCTATTAATGTTAATATCCAAGATCATTTGCTTTTGCTTTCAAGTTTAAACTAGCCAGCTATTTCTGAAGAAAACCAACGTCCAATTTTGCTTACAGATAATATTACTATAGAACAAAGTGGTACTATTCCATCAGCTCTGTGGGCTGTAGGGTGAGGTATCTTCTGATTCTGATTGGTTGAATTGTTAGTTGATCAGGATACAGACCTTGCCCTGTTGCCTGCAGGGCTAATGGACTAATGTGCTTCACTCTATAGTAATGTTATATGTAAGCAAAATTGGATGTTTGTTTTCTTGAGATGCAGCTGGCTAGTTTAAACTCAAAGTGAAAGTGAATGATCTTGGATATTGACATTAATGGATATGTGAGTTTTTTTACTTATCTTTCAACTTTCTACTATACAGAAACTACAAGTGATAACTGGAACTAATATTTAAAATATAATTTGTACAACCCCAACTTTTTCCTCAGCTTCAAAACCCTGCCTCCTTTATGGATTTTTAGTTTGCCCCATGGAAAAGGAGGGTCAACCAGGATGGATACACTTCTAGAATTAACATTTCTAACTGCTATAGTATGGGAACTATGCTGCTTTGCAGCATAGTTTCCTTTTTAGACAGCTTGTGATGAAACTACTGCTACTTACAGCTCACTGCAGAACCAGGCCACCTGAGACCAATACAGCTATGCATGCCCCTATATTGCTCCAAGCTGCAATTTAAGGTAATTAAGGTAATTCCCCTTAAATTTTTCCTTACCTTACTCCCTATTTGAGAGTGACATGATTTTCAATTGGGCTTACATGGTTGGCAAAGAAGGAGAATCTTTGGCATTTTGTCATCCTCCATCTTCAAAATTGTCCTTGCCATCTTAACTTTTCTCTCATTATTGCCCACTAAAGTGGGATAGAATCATATTTTTGTACAGTTTACTTATTGAGGTATGGTCAGATATTTACCTAAAACAATCTATAGAAAATTTCTCTGGAAAACATCTGGAAAATCCTCCTCTGTCTCTTGGAGTGCCCACATTCCAGAACCATACTTGACAACTGTCATCATTGTAGATTTCATTAATCTGTATTCTTCCAAGCTTCTTTGAACTTTAAAGAAACACTGGGCCTTGGCTATTTAACTTTTAATATCTTCACTGAATCTAACATCTCTACTAATAATACTACCTGGGTAAGTGAAGCTGTCCATTAGACCAATCTTTTGACTGCCTAACATCACCTCTTCACCTTCACTTAATCCTGTTCTAGCTGCTTTGCTTTTTCAACATTAATTTTCAAACCTGTTCTTGCACCCTACACCCTCAAGAAATCCCAAAAAATCCAGAAATTCACTTCTTTTTAAGTTTTTTTTTTCATTTAAAATGCTAAAATAAATAGCACCATTAAAATCATAATCTTAGTCTTGGAGAGTTTAACTTCCCCTTTTGATTCTGTTCTGTCCCATAGTCTTTGCTGTGTTCCTCAGGACAAAGTCCATTATATTGACCCATATAAAGGGGAAACAATGCAACCCTGATGAACTCCTGGTTCAACACAAGACCAAAAATGGCACTTTGAAGC
Organism: Artemia franciscana; assembly: GCF_032884065.1. NCBI lineage: Eukaryota > Metazoa > Arthropoda > Branchiopoda > Anostraca > Artemiidae > Artemia > Artemia franciscana. The sequence continues at coordinate 32,856,898 of NC_088878.1, read as the reverse complement.
ACACAGAAATATTGGACTGATTTATCTGCTAACATTTTGGTCTCACATGTCTTAAATCACAGTCTTAAATTGGAAGAAATACACTATTGTGTGATTCAAAATGAAGATCAAACAAGCCATAATATGAACTCTGAGAATTGAAAGTGCCGAAACCCTATGGGCAAGTTTGTGTTCTCTTGATGAGCCCTTGTATTGGGTGGTTGCCTTTGAATTATTTGTTCGATTTATAGTTTTAAATATTCTGTATAAAACAACTTATACTTACTTACAACACAACTGTCTGTTTATGGATTATACTCTGCAGTTGATTGTGTATGGCTATGCTGGTTGACCTGTGTAATTGGATGGATGAGTAGGGTTAAGGCCTCATTCAAGTACTTGTAAATATTAATTACTAAAGTAGGAAAAGTCCTCCTTTCTTCTTCCGTCTTTCTATTTTTTTCTTTTCTTATATTTTATATATTATTTATTATATATTATTATTCAATGTTTATTATTTTTGTAGTTTTTTTTTTATGTTCAGTTCTGTGGCGTGTGTTTCTTTCTGTGTTTGTGCTGTTGCATTGGTGATTTATTTTTAACTACAAATTCTAAAGCTGGTCTATAGTCCTAATACTATCAAGATGGCTTCTCTTTGAACTTGTCTACAAATTCATCATGACATATCCTTTTCAGGACCAAAAATGAGAGTTAGTCATTGGACTGAGCCATTGTGCAAAATCTATATCTAATTAAATGAATAAAAATTAAGAAAAATTCATAAAATGCTGTATTTTTATACTATGAAAAATGACTTTAATTGGTTTGCTTTTACTCTTCTAAAATCCCTATATTGTTTTATGCTTTCAGTAAAGTGCTAGTTTTTACAATCCTTCAAAGATATGGAAATATAATTAGTTGGTTTATTTGTGCTAGTTTTGTATGCATGTTGTGGAAGTAGAAATGAATTTGCAATCTGCAGGGAGTTTTAATCATTTTTTTACAAGTTGAAAGTGATCAGAGACCAACCAGCCATAAGGAGTAATTTCTGGAAGGCATTTTCTACGTTTTTTTGGTGGGGGGGGGTGGAGGGGTAAATGCCTGAACTCATAGGAACAATAAATCTTAACACATTTAAAATAAAACTGTCAATTGACAAAGAATTGGAATTTACCACTGATTCAGTTGTGATAACTATTCTTTTGATCAATATCATGGTTGTAGCAGTAGTTATAGTCTAGTAAAAGACCAATTACAGCTCATAGTAGCTAAAAGTTAAACAACCCCTTTTTTTAGAACCGACTAGTGACTACAATTGCTATATGTGGCTTGTTCTTGAATGGTAATTATTATCCAAATTAGTCTTGATTTGTCTTAATTAATGCCCTAAACGAGCAGAAATTAGTTGAACAATCACAGTAAACAAGCTAAATATACTACTATAAATAGTGAATAAATCTTGAAATGAGTAAAACTTAAATTGGGTATGCAAATCAAACTGACAAGAGTTTGGCTATTGCCTCCATCCTTATCTGTAAAAGTCTATAGCCTACTGCATCATTTGTGTCCTATTGAAAACTACATGTGTCTTGAACAGTCCTTGGAAAGAACTTAAAAAATCAAATTGAATATTTGATGTGTAATGATATTAATACACGGAAGCTCATCAGTTCAAGAAGCTATTTCACTACAATTTTTATCTTTATTTTCAATGCTGCAAGTACAAAAGAAAATATGTGTAATATGATTCGTTTCAGTAAAATACAAATTATTTGCTGGTCTTTAGAAACCATGGGTGGAGGGAGTCAGCCCTACTTATCTTAGTTTTTGCTCGTTTTGAATTTGATTCGGTTATTCATTGTAATTTCTGTTTGTGTTAGGTTCAATTTATTTATTAATTAAATAAAAAAACTAGTTTTTTTAACTGAAAGTAAGGAGCAACATTAAAACTAAAAACGAACAGAAATTACTCCGTATATGAAATGGGTTGTCCCCTCTGCAATCCCTCGATCTTTCCGCTAAAGCTTTTAATTGTTTTAAAAAGTTGAATTGTGACAAAGTGTCAAACTTTAGTGTAAAGAGCAAGGGATTGCAGAGGGGACAACCCATTTCATATACGGAGTAATCTCTGTCCGTTTTAAGTTTTAATGCCGCTCCCTACTTTCAGTTAAAAAAACTATTTTTTTATTTAATTTCTGAACGTTTTTGAATTAATTCATGTATGATTTTGGCTCTCTGGACATAAATTATTAAAATGAAATTTGTATATTAATTTTTTTTTGGCTAAATGACTTTCTCTTAGTTTTGATCAGACGATTTTGAGAAATAAGGGGTGGGGAAGAAGGCCTAGTTGCCCTCCATTTTTTTTGGTTACTCAAAAAGGCAACTAGAACTTTCAATTTTTAACGAACGTTTTTATTAGTAAAAAATATACGTAACTTAAGAATTAACTTACGTAACACACTTTTATATTCTTATATTTTTATTATGTTTACGAGGGGGTTTGTACCCTCGTTAACACTCCGCTCTTTACACTTAATCGTAAGTTTTGTTCCAATTCTTTAAGAATGACCTTTGAATTAGAAAGGCCATAGAATAAATAGTTGAAATTACTAAAAATACTTTAGCATAAAGAGCGAGGTATTTATCTCCTCCTAAATACCTTGGTCTTTATGCTAAAGTATTTTTAGAACCCCTCATATATGTAATAATCTCTGTTCGTTTTAAGTTTCAATGATACTCCTTACTTTCAATTGATAAAACGTTTTCATGTTTATTTTTTCATTGTTTTCTTATAGTAATGTTAGAAAATCCTCCCACGTAGCCCCTTCCCCTGAACCCATCCCCCCAAACCAAAAAAAATCCCCTTGAAAAATCTGTAAACTTCCCAATAACCATTACTGTATGTAAACACTGGTCAAAGTTTGTAACTTGCAGCCCCTCCCCCAGGGATTATGGGGGAGTAAGTCATTCCTAAAGACATAGTTATTATGGTTTTTGACTATGCGGAACAAAATGGCTATCTCAAAATTTTGATCTTTTGACTTTGGGAAAAAAATGAGCGTGGGAGGGGGCCTAGGTGCCCTCCAATTTTTTTGGTCACTTAAAAAGGGCACTAGAACTTTTCATTTCCGTTAGAATGAGCCCTCTTGCGACATTCTAGGACCACTTGGTCGGTACGATGACCCCTGAAAAAAAAACAAATAAACACGCACCCGTGATTTGTCTTCTGGCAAAAAATACAAACTTCCACATTTTTGTATATAGGAGCTTGAAAATTTTGCTATAGGGTTCTCTGATACGCTGAATTCGATGGTGTGATTCGTTAAGATTCTATGACTTTTAGGGGGTGTTTCCGTCTATTTTCCAAAATAAGGAATAATTTTCTCAGGCTCGTAACTTTTGATAACAAAGAGTAAATTTACTGAAACTCATATATTTAGAATCAGCATGAAAATTGAATTCTTTTGATGCATCTTTTAGAATCAAAAATCCGTGTTTTAAAGTTTCATTTACTATTGAGCCGGGTCGCTCCTTACTACAGTTCGTTACCACGAACTGTTAGATTGCAATTTATTGCAGTTTTATGATTTCACAAATTATTTGACTTTTTATGGCACTTGGTATTAACCAAGTGACATATAGCAATCGCAAATTCTGCTGGTCTGTCTGTCGGTCAGTCTGTCTTTTGGTCCCAGTTTTGCTACTTTAGGCACTTTCAGGTAAGCTAGGACGATGAAATTTGGCAGACGTATCAGGGACCGGACCAGGTTAAATTCGAATAGTCGTTTTCTTCATTTGACCATCTGGGGGGGGGGGTAGCGGGGGTTCGGTTAATTCAGAAAAATAGAAAAAAATGAAGTATTTTTAACTGACGAACGGGTGATGGGATCATAATGAAAAATTGATGTTTGGAAGCATATCGTGTCTCAAAACTCTTATTTTAAATCCCGAACAGATCCAGTAACATTGGGGGGAGTTGGGAGGGGAACCTGAAATCTTGGAAAACGCTTAGATTAGAGGGATTGGAATGAAACTTGGTGGGGAAAATAAGCAAAAGTCCTAGATACGTGATTGAAATAACCGGAACGGATCTGCTCTGTTTGGGGGAGTTGTGGGGGGAGTTAATTATGAAAATTGGAAAAATGAGGTATTTCTAACTTACGAAGAAGTGATTGGATCTTAATGAAATTTGAAGTTTGGAAGAATATTGTGTCTCAGAGCTTTTATTTTAAATCCCGACTGGATCTGATGACATTGGTAGGAATTGAGAGGGTGAACCTAAAATCTCGGAAAACACTTAGAGTTGAAGGATCGGGATGAAACTTGGTGGGAAAAATAAGCACAAGTCCTAGATATGTGATTGACTTAACCGGAACGGATCTGCTCTCTTTGGGAGAGCTGGGGGGAGGGTCAATTCTGAAAAATTAGAAAAATATGAGGTATTTTTAACTTACGAAGGGATGATAGGATCTTAATAAAATTTGATTTTTGGAAAGATATCGTGTCTCAAAGCTCTTATTTTAAATCCCTATCGGATCCGGTGACTTTGGAGAGTTGTATGGGGAACCTAAAATCCTGGAAAACGCTCAGAGTGGAGGGATCGGGATGAAACTTAGTGGTAAAAATAGTCGTAAGTCCTATATACGTGATTGATATAGCCCTCCCTTTGGGGGAGTTGGGGGAGGCGGTTAATTCTGAAAAAAATGAGGTATTTTTAACTTTCGAAGGAACGATCGGGTCTTAATGAAATTTGATGTTTAGAAGGATCGTGTCTCAGAGCTCTTATTTTAAATCCCCACCGGATCTGGTGAAGGGGAAGTTGGGTGGGAACCTAAGATCTTAGAAAACGCTTAGAGTTGAGGGATCGGGATGGAACTTGGTGGGAAAAGTAAGCACAAGTTCTAGATACGGGATTGACATGACCGGAACAGATCTGAGAACGAGTGACCATATACGAAAGAGTGACCATATCTTAATGAAATATCATATTTTGAAGGACCTCGAAACTCAGACCTCTTATTTTAAATCCCGACCGGATCCAGTGTCATTAGGGAGGGGGAGGACTGGAAATCTTGGAAAACGCTCAAAGCAGAGATATCAGGATGACACTTGGTGGAAAGAATATGCACAAGTCCAAGATAGGCGTTTGACATAACCGGATCTACTCTTTTTGGTGGAGTTAGGGGGGGGGGGCAATTCGGAAAAATTAGAAAAATGAGGTATTTGTAATTTGCGAACAGGTGATTAGATCTTGATGAAATTTGATATCTAGAAGAATCTTGTGCTTTAGAACTCTTATTTTAAATCTCGAACAGATCTGGTGACATTAAAGGGAGTTGGAGGGGGAAACCAGAATTCTTGGAAAACGTGAAAATCGAGGTATCTTGCGAATGGGTGATCAGATCTTAATGAACAGAAGCGCCATTTGGACCAAATCTTGGTGTGGGCATGAACTCCATCTTGGCCCCCCCCTGATTCACTTCGTGTCGCGTAATCATCTAGGAAATGGGCATTTGAAAGAAATCGAGAATTTTATTATGTATCTAACCTACTTTCAAAGTTTACAATGATTAATAGCAAATAGCGTAATTACCCCAAGGGTCGTCAAGTAATTACGCTCTTTGGTTAATAGGCGTGCAGTAATTTCAAATCAATTGGACATAATGGATTATGTTGGACATAATGGATTATTATGGCCAGCGAAAGGCCCTTTGTGGTGGAAGTTTGGACCCCCTGAAAAATCTGGGGTGGGCATTTGCCCACCCCTGACCCCCTCCCCCCAAATAGCGCCTCTGTTAATGAAACTTGATATATAGAAGAATCTTATGTCTCAGATGCCCCATTTCCAACTCGAATCGGATCCGGGGACATAGAGGGTTGGAGGGGGGGGGGGAACAGAAATATTGGAAAACCCTTAGAGTGGAGAGATCGGGATGAAACTTGATGGAAAGAATAAGCACAAGTTGAAGATGCGAGATTGACATAATTGGTACGGATCCGTTCTCTTTGAGGGAGCTGGGGTTTGTTAATTTTGAAAAATCAGAAAAATTGAGGTATTTTTAACTTAAGAACGTGTGCCCGGATCTTAATGAAATTTGATATTTAGAAGGAACTCATGTCTCAGAGCTCTTATTTCAAATCCCCATAAGATCTTTTGACATTTGGGAAAGTTGGAGGGGAAAACCAGAAATCTTTGAAAACGGTTATAAATGTCATAGATAAGTGATTGACTTAACCGGACTGGATCCGCTCTCTTTGGGGGAGTTAGGTGGTGGGGTTCAGTGCTTTGGCGAGTTTGGTGCTTGTGGACGTGCTAGGACGATAAAAATTGGTAGGCGTGTCAGGGAGCTCCACAAATTGGCTTGATAAAGTCGCTTCCCTCGATTCAAGCATCTTGGGGGCTGAAGGGCGAGGAAAAATTAGAAAACTGAGGTATTTTTAACTTACAAGTGGGTGATCGGATCTTAATGAATTTTGATATTTAGAAGGACCTCGTGACTCAGAGCTCTTACTTTAAATCCCGACCGGCATTAACCCTTTGATTTTCCTTTTAAAGCAATATATTGATTCTTAGAATTTTGCTAGAGCTCATACCATATGAGCTCTTGGCTGTTCCAACCTCGGCACAAGTGCCATATGAGCTCTTAGCTCTTGTTTCTTCTCAACTTTGGTTTAATATAGCTATTTAGTTTTCCTTGAAAAACTTTATGGAGAGAGTTTTTTGGAATTGATCGTTATGAAAAGGGAGGATGATTGATTCTGGCTGTGTTCAGGAAGGCTTAGGGTGTTAAGGTGAAACTTGGATGTTAAGGGGTATGTTAAGTTAAATCAAGAGATGCTAAGCGCATCAAATTTATCAAAAAGGTGTATCTGCAACATCTCCGGTACGGCCGAGAGTATTAAGTTTAAACTTGCGGGCCATGTTGAGGGGAATGTCAAAAAAAGGTCAGAGAGCAATTAATCGCCCTTCCAGTCTCTATTTAGCTGTCCTCTCTCGAAAGATACGTATTCAAAAACTCACGAATAAGCCATCTTGCTCAAAATAGTCAATAGTCAAATAAGTATGCCTCCAGGGATGGCATAACTTCCCACAGTGCCTGGAGCAAGCGTTGTTCCTGAGTCTCCAAAAAGGCTGAGGGTATTAAGAAAAAAACTTGTAGAAAATATTGAGGGTAATTTTTAGAAACGTTTAGAGTGTAAAACGTTTAGTTTAAAAAACGCTTAGAGTGTAGAGATCGGGGTGAAACTAGGTAGGAAGAATAAGCACATGTCCTAGATACGTTATTCAGAAACTTGTGTATTTTTCAGAACATACTTTGTAAGTGAAGTTAAGTTCTTTCGTGAAACATACTACGTTGCAGTATTTACACGCATTTACACGAAAACCACATATTTACACGCATTTACACAAAACCCACGTATTTACACGCAAATTGACTTTTTTCAAACATGGCCTATTGTTACATTTCCAAAAATGTTCCTTCTCATAAGAGTATAAATTCATGTTGTGTCCATTGACCCACTGTTTTGTTGTGGGCAACAACCCCTTATCCTGGAAGAATATGATTGCCTCTTCTTTTAGGTTTTGGCTAATCCCAAATCTTCATTTCAAAATCCATGTTCAGACACTATCTTCTATCACTATTCGTAGCAAACTAAATTGAGTTTTGTCTATGAAACTGAATTTTTTCAGCTTTGTGTCTATGAAACTGAATTTCCTCAGCTTTGTGTCTATGAAACTGAATTTTCTCAGCAAAATTCTTGAGTGTGTTCTGAGTTGAATTGTATCAGTTGAATATTGAACAAGTACCAAATACTTAATTAAAATGTACCTGCATCGTAGTTTCTTTCACGAAAGAACCAAACTTCACTTATTGAATGTTTTCTGAATAATACACAAGTGCCGTTATAGACATAACCGTGCCGGATTCGCTGTCTTTGGGGGAGTTTGGGGGGGATTCCCAGATAAGCTAGGACAATGAAAGTTGGCAGGCGTATCAGGGGCCAGACTAGATTAAATTAAAAATAATCTCTTCCTCGATTCGATCATCTGGGGGTGGGGCGAGCGAACAAGATAGTTGAAAAGAATTTTATTTGTCGATAAGATAAATGATTACTTTCTTATTTATGGATTGTGGTCTTGGGGTATGATTCTCGCTTAAGGTAAGAGTGGTCTCAGGTTTGAATCTCGGACCACACCAATTTTTACATGAAGAAGATCTGAAACTAGATATGTGATCAATATAGCGATCGGTGAAAGTTGGCAGGCTATCAGGGATCGACCAGATTAAATTAGAAACAGTCACTCCCCCTATTTGACCATCTGGGGGAGTGGAAGGACCGTTGATTCGGAAAATTAGCAAAAATGAGGTATTTTTAACTTATGAACGGGTTATCGGATCTTAATGAAATTTGATATTTAGAAAGACCTTGTGTCTCAGAGCTCTTATTTTAAATCCCGACTGGTTCCGGTGACATTTTAGGGAGTTGGAGGGGGAAACCGGAAATCTTGGAAAACGCTTAGAGTGGAGAGATCGTAATGAAACTTAGTGGGAAGAAGCTCTTGGCTCTTTCGACCTCGCTACAAGTGCCATATGAGCTCTTGGCTCTTGTTGTATACAGGGTTTACTATTGGGAAAGGATAGGGAGAACCTTTGATTCTGGGTGCGTAAGGACAAACCTTAAACACTAAAATAGAAGGACCCTTTCTTAAATTAAATAAAAAAAAACAAGTTTTTTCAACTGAAAGTAAGGAGCGACATTAAAACTTAAAACGAAGAGAAATTACTTCGTATATGAAAGGGGCTGCTTCCTCATCAACGCCCCGCTCTTTACGCTAAAGTTTGACTCTTTCTCTCAACTCTTCTTTTTAAAACAGTAAAAAACTTTAGCGTAAAGAGCGGGGCGTTGATGAGGAAGCAGCCCCTTTCGTAATTTCTGTTCGTTTTAAGTTTTAATGTCGCTCCTTACTTTCAGTTGAAAAAACTTGTTTTTTTTATTTAATTTCTGAACGTTTTTGAATCAATACATGTTTTGATTTTGGCTCTCCGCAGAGGAATTTGCATTTTTTTTTGGCTAAATGGCTTTCTCATAATTTTGATCGAATGGTTTTGAGAAAAAACGAGCGGGGAGGAAGCCTAGTTGCCCTCCAATTTTTTGGTTAATTAAAAAGGCAACTAGAACTTTTAATTTTTTAGGAATCTTTTTATTAGTAAAAGATATACGTAACTTATAAATTAGCTTACGTAAATTTTTTTTATTCTCATGTTTTTATTACACATATGAGAGGGTTCGCCCCCTCGTCAGTACCTCTCTCTTTACACCAAATCTTAAATTTTGTCCCAACTCATTAAGAATGACCCCTGAATCACAAAAGCCGTAGAATAAATAGTTGACATTACTAAAAATACTTTAGCGTAAAGAGCGAGGTATTAGGAGGAGGTGAGCCCCTCATATGGGTAATAATTTCTGTTCGTTTTAAGTTTTAATGCTGCTCCTTACTTCCAGCTGAAAAAAACTTTTTCATATTTATTTTTTCATTGTTTTTTTTTTTTAAATAATGCTAGTAAATCCTGCACTCCCTTCATGGAAATTTTCTTCCACCATGACAAATTCCTCGATGGAAAGTTCCCCCAATATATCCCCCTCTTCTCAACCCCTCCCCCTAACCAAAAAATCCTCCTGAAAACGCCTGTACAATAACCATTACTATATGTAAGCACTGGTCAAAATTTGTAACTTGTAGCCCCTCCCACGGGGACTGTGGAGGAGTAAGTCGTCTCCAAAGACATGGTTATAGGGTTTTTCGACTATGTTGAATAAAATGGCTATCTCAGAATTTTGATCCGTTGACTTTGGGAAAATAATTAGCGTGGGAGGGGGCCTAGGTGCCCTCCAATTTTTTTGGTCACTTAAAAAGGGCACTAGAACTTTTCATTTCCGTTAGATTGAGCCCTGTCGCAACATTCTAGGACAACTGGGTCGATGCGATCACCCGTGGGGAAAAGAAAAAAAGAAAAGAAAAAAAAAACAACAAAAAAACAAACAAATAAACACGCATCCGTGATCTGCCTTCTGGCAAAAAATACAAAATTCCACATTTTTATAGATAGGAGCTTGAAACTTCTACAGTAGGGTTTTCTGATACGCTAAATCTGATGGTGTAATTTTCGTTAAGATTCTATGACTTTTAGGGGGTGTTTCCCCCTATTTTCTAAAATAATGCAAATTTTCTCAGGCTCGTAACTTTTGATGCATAAGACTAAACTTGATGAAACTTATATATTTAAAATCAGCATTAAAATGCGATTCTTTTGATGTAGCTATTTGTATCAAAATTGAATTTTTTTGAGTTTGGGTTTCTATTGAGCCGGGTCGCTCCTTACTGCAGTTCGTTATCACGAACTGTTTGATAATAATTAAAGGCAATATGGCTATGTCTGCTTATTCATAGCATTTCAACATCCAGGTGGCTGAACGGGCAGCTAAAAACACTGCATCTATAAAAAAGCTCTCCTTTCATTCTGTCTGAAAGTAATGTACTGTCGAAAAATATAGGGAACTAACAGAAAAAAGTAAGAAAACTTTTTTTTCTTAAAAAAGCTTTATCCCCAGGATATGTAGAAAAAGCTAGCTGACTTAGTGGGTTTGGTCGGTATTTTTTGTGTTTATTTGTCATCAGCAGTTGCTTTATAATTCCAAATAAGACAATTTAAAAAATGAAGAAACTATTACATGTAGCCTAGGCCTCTATTTAGCTCCACTAGTGACTGTAGATCTTAAATACAATTGTGTGGGCGGTCGTTGTTATATTTTGGAATATCACTGACTGGGGAATCAAATAATATGTATCTGATTTTGGTTTCTTTTGATTTCCTTGATTTCTGTCCTACTACCACAATTATCCATTACATCCTTATATTGTTACCTAATTCTAATATTACCTGTTCAACTTTTGAAGTAACTTAGGCGAGGATGTGTTGCACCTTATGGCCCTTTGTCCCAAATCGCTTGATTTAAAGGATTTTATTTTCAAATAAGTTCGGGTTGAGTGAGTGTCTAAACTATAAATATTGTAAAGTATATTAATTTGAGAATGATAGAGAGTATTTTTTTTTTATAGAAAACGGAAGGGAGCAGTCGAACATTGTTGTACGTATCTCCTTATTGTTGTTTTTTTCCTGTCTAGTTTCATATGCTTTGTTAAGTTTTTTTTTACTAGTGTTAAAAGTGTTTTTTTGCGTGTTGCCATGTCCCTTTTGCGTTTTTTCAATAAATATCTATCTATCACCTTCATGGCATAACTAGCATCTCTGGAGCAATTAAATAAAAAAAAACAAGTTTTTTTTTATCTGAAAGTAAGGAGCGACATTAAACCTTAAAACGAACAGAAATTACTTCGTATATGAAAGGGGCTGCTTCCTCATCAACGCCCCGCTCTATACACTAAAGTTTGAATCTTTCTCTCAACTCTCCTTTTTAAACAGTAAAAAACTTTAGTGTAAAGACCGGGGCGTTGATGAGGAAGTAGCCACTTTCATATACGAAGTAATTTCTGTTCGCTTTAAGTTTTAATGTCGCTCCCTACTTTCAGATAAAAAAAAACTTGTTTTTTTTTAAATTTAATTTCTGAACGTTTTTGAATCAATACATGTCTTGATTTTGGCTCTCCGCAGAGGAATAATTAAAACGAAATTGGCATATTTATTTTTTTTGGCTAAATGGCTTTCTCATAGTTTTGATCAAACGATTTTGAGAAAAAAGGAGCGGGGGAGGAAGCCTAATTGCCCTCCGATTTTTTGGTTACTTAAAAAGGCAACTAGAACTTTTAATTTTTTACGATTGTTTTTATCAGTAAAAGATATACATAACTTATAAATTAGCTTACGTAACGAACTTTTGTATTTTCATGTTTTTATTACATATATGAGAGGGTTCACCTCCTCGTAAGCACCTCCCTCTTTACACTAAAGCATAAATTTTGTCCAAATTCATTAAGAATGACCCCTGAATCACAAAAGCCGTAGAATAAAGTGTGATTTCCGTTAAGATTCTATGACTTTTAGGGGTTGTTTCCCCCTATTTTCTAAAATAAGGCAAATTTTCTCAGGCGCGTAACTTTTGATGTGTAAGATTAAACTTGATAAAACATATATATCTGAAATCAGCATTAAAATACAATTCTTTTGATGTAGCTATTGGTATCAAAATTCCATTTTTAGAGTTTTGGTTACTATTGAGCAGGGTCGCTCCTTACTACAGTTCGTTACTACGAACTGCTTGATTCTACCTATCAAGCATTTTCCTTCTAGATATTTAATTTTCTGCTTTCATGTGTGCTTATTCTGAGGATAACCAGTTCCAAATGATAAATTATTTAATATATAATAGATATAAAATATAATCTATAAAGCCGCAGTAAGTGCATGTATAGAAAAACCAGGCCGTTTTCTATCTGAAAGCTATACACCATTGAAAAACTTAATTAATTAGTAGGTACCGGTAGATGTTTATTTATTTACCCAAAAATCTGTGTCTAGGCTATCTGCAAAAGTTGAAAGTTTTTTCTGTAAAACCTCCCCCCCCCCCAAAAAAAAATCTGGATACGGCCCTGTCTAGTCCCTAAACTATATAAACAATTCTATCTAGTCGTTATCGCTCTTAACTCATTATATGGTATTTCAATTTTGAAAATTGTGTTCCCTTTGACTGGGCATGTTGGCCATGCGCCTTTGTTGTTATTCATGTGGAAACTCAAATTGGTTTTTCTCATGAGATTGTGTGAATATCAGTCTATAATCGACAGTGTACTGCTTACCAAAACGTTATACTTCTATGGTATGGACATTCTATAAAAATCAAGGGGTAAGATTTTCTAGCACTGGGAATGAAACATGAACCCCGTTCATCATTTAAATCTTAAACGATGCAAATGGTTTTCCTAATTTCAAGTCTCGGGTTCCAGTGCAATGAAAATGTTAGTTTGTACTGTTCAAACTCCAAAATTTGATCTGCAAGATCTGACAAAAACCGGTTTAGCTATCTGTATTCGGAGACAATTAGCTTAGGCTCAGTGGAAAAACTGCGTTTTTCCGTAAGATCTGACAAAAAGCAGTTTAGCTATCTGTATTCGGAAACAGCTTAGGCTCAGCGGAAAAACAACGTTTTATGTATGTTTTCATTAAATATTAAACATATAGAATTTATATTTTGATTAGGTATTTAATATAATGCGTTCTGTGTGGCCTGCTTTCTGTAATTTTCTGCTATATTTCCCATAATCTTGTCTATAGAGTATTGTATTTTTATCACATTTTGGTATATTTCACTAGAATTAACCTAACTTCACTTCTTGGGTTTGTTCCGTCTAATTAGTAAATACCAAAACATTTCTACTACAATGAAAAAAGCAGTTTATATGAATTGGATAGCCCTAGTTTTACGGACGTGTCCGTTGCTCATCGTTATAGTTCCCATAATTTCTTTTTAATAGAGTGTTGTATTTTTATTTCATTATTTTGGTATATTTCACTAGGATTAACCTAACTTCACTTCTTGGGTGTGTTCCGTATAACTAGTAAATACCAAAACATTTTCTACTAGAATGAAAAGAATAGTTTATATGAATTGGATAGCCCTGGTTTTCACGGACGTGTCCGTTACTCATCGCTGATCTTCTTTTTTTTTATCTTGTGTGTCTAAAGGTACGATAGTCCCGCCTAAGTTTTTTAAAGTGTGGAAGCAACCCACCAAAATCTTGTGAGGGGAGGGAGGCTTGAAAGAAAGATTATTTTTTCCAACGATTTAAATTGTGTAATTTTCAATTGTCGTCATCCTTCTATGAAAAATGGGGGAAATACCACCCCTACCTCTTGGGGAAGCTCAAGAGATGAACTTGGATTTCCCATGAATATAAAAGCTTAAATTTTTGCAGACATGAGTGTGCTAAGCTTGTTATGTATGATATTTTATGTAAGCCCTTTTAACAATGATTTGTAAAATTTTGTAATTTCAATTTATATATAGATTCTATATATATATAGATATATTATATATAGATTCTATATATATATATATAGATATATTATATATAGATTCTATATAGATTTTATATATCAATATATCATATATAGATCTATATTATATATAGATTCTATATAGATTTTATATATCAATTTATATATAAATCTATAGATATATAGATTTATATAGTAATTTCTCTATATATAGACTTATCTCTCTTTTTCAAGACCTTGTTTAAGAGTTACTTGACTCTAATAATATATTATGGATTGTCATGACAGCATATCGGTGTTTTGAAGCAATTATAAAAAGGGGTAGAAGCACTCTATATATAGACTTATCTCTCTTTTTCAAGACCTTGTTTAAGAGTTACTTGACTCTAAGAATATATTATGGATTATCATGACAGCATATCGGTGTTTTGAAGCAATTATAAAAAGGGGTAGAAGCACTCTATATATAGACTTATCTCTCTTTTTCAAGACCTTTTTTAAGAGTTACTTGACTCTAAGAATATATTATGGATTATCATGACAGCATATCGGTGTTTTGAAGCAATTATAAAAAGGGGTAGAAGCACTCTATATATAGACTTATCTCTCTTTTTCAAGACCTTGTTTAAGAGTTACTTGACTCTAAGAATATATTATGGATTATCATGACAGCATATCGGTGTTTTGAAGCAATTATAAAAAAACTTTAGAAAAATTGGCAAATCTGTAATGACGGGTTTGTTTGCAGTTCAATGTGACTCACTTACAACCCTTGTCTCGGGGGCTTTGGGGAGGATATGTCAACCCTGGAGGCTCAATTATTTGATCTTCGGACTATCTTAAAAGAACTGGCCATCTCAAGATTTTCATCGGGTGTCTTTGGTGAAAATAGACGTGGGAGTGGTATCTGAAAAGGGGCATTATAACTTTCAGTCAAATGAGCCCCCCCCCCCCCCCCCTCTCCAGAAATTTTGACCCCCCCCCCCCTTCTGTATGAAGTCCCTAAAAAAATCCAACATAATACATTGAAGCCTCACAGGCAACGTCAGAGTATTGTTTCTAATGTTAATGTAAAAGATAAAATTGAGCTTCGAATTGACGTCTAGAGGGACGAAATTTCACATCAGAAACCTTCCAAAGCAGCAAATTTAGTTTGATGCCTTTGAGAGAAGTTTAACTATTATAAGTTGCCCCCTTCCCGCTCTATCGAAATATTGGCCCTTAAGACCAGATCTTTCTCTTGTGACTGATGTAATATGTTGAACAAACTTAACAGTTTTTCAAGAAAGTAGTTCGTATCCTTATTTCTAAGAAGTTGAGATAGGATTGAATCAAAACAAAGGTTAGTTCTGCAATTTAGAAGTCCCTTGATATTGATTCAGGTATACTGGATGTAATAATAACCTTTTTTCCTTTTATGAGAACAATTGTCATATAGAAACAGCTGTTTCCTGGGCTATGTATTAAATTAAATAAAAAAGAAGTTTAGTTCAATTTAGTTTGATGCCTATGACAGAAGTTTAAGTATTATAAGCCCCCCCCCAGCTCTATCGGAATATTGGCCCCTAAAACCAGATTTTATTCTTGTGACTGATGTCATATGTTGAACTTCCAAATCTAACAGTTTTTCAAGAAAGTAGTTCGTATCCTTTTTTCTAAGAAGTTGAGATAGGATTGAATCAAAACAAAGGTTAGTTCTGCAATTTAGAAGTCCCTTGATACTGATTCAGGTATACTGGATGTAATAATAACCTTTTTTCCTTTGATGAGAACAATTGTCATGTATAAACAGCTGTTTCCTGGGCTATGTATTAGAATAAAAAAAAATAGTTTTTTAGATTAAATTATTAAGTATTATTAAATTAATTATGAAATTATATATTATATTATTAACTAATTAATTGATTAATATATTATTAATTATTATTACTATTATTAATTATTATTAACCATAATATATTAATTATTAAGATATTATATTATTAAATTATTAATTATAAATATTAAATTAAGTATTAGATTAAATATAAAAAAAAACAAGTTTCTTCTACTGAAAGTAAGGAGCAACATTAAAAATTAAAATGCAATTCTTATGGTCTGTAACAGCTGTGTAGCGTATAATTCCGTAATTTCTACCTGACAAAATTAATTTTTCACTATTCATTTTGATTTTGCCCAGCCTATTGATTTGATGCGATTTTTAGGTCCAAATTATCGGAGAAGTTAAGATTCTTGAACTTGTACGATATTTTGGAAAATCACACATTTTATCCAAAATTCGTATACGATTACGATTATCGCTTATCTGGCCGAAAAACCGTGTTTGCATTTGAATAATCGTATATATGGGAACCAGGGATAATCGTAGGCAAATTTTATGTTTTGCATAATTAATTTAGTCAATTTTCGTATTTGCTACCAGCTGCTCATTATAATATCCAATTCTTTATGTGTCTGCATGAGGGGAAGGGGTGGTGGGCTTTATGGATGTATAGCTGCAAAATTGTGCGAATTTAGCACTTTTGTAAAAAAAGGAATGGTGCTGTTGGAGACACTGATTTTTTCTTCTTCTTTTTTTTTCTTAGTCACATATCTCTGGTATTTAATTTTTTTCTGCGAGAGTATCCCTTTCTTCAACTCCACTCCTAACTGTACATTACATAAAAAAACTAGTTTTTTTTTTTTTTAACTGAAAGTAAGGAGCGACATTAAAACTTAAAACGAACAGAAATTACTCCATATATGAAATGGGTTGTCCCCTCCGCAATCCCTTGCTCTTTACGCTAAAGTTTTTAATTGTTTTAAAAAGCAGAATTGTGGCAAAGAGTCAAACTTCAGCGTAAAGAGCAAGGGATTGCGGAGGGGAGTCTGTCAGCTATGCCTACAGAAAGTTTTCGATGTCCCCTCCACTTTGCGTCATTTGTACCTGTTCTCTGGTACAGCGACCACCAACCTTAATGCCTGTCTAAAGGAAGAGGGATATTTCACCTACCCAAATATTTTCATGAGGGATCGCCCTTTTTACGAAAGATGAAAAACTTGAGCCTAAAATGTAAATAAATTAGCCTTAAGATATCCTGCATAAACTCCTGGGGTATATTTATATTAAATATAATCTGAGCTGCACCTATCTCAGGATCAAAATTAAAAATAGTGATATTGCCTTTTTGCTTAAAAACCTTGTCACTGTTAAAATATTAAATAAAAAATACCTTTTTTTTAACTGCAAATAAGGATCGACATTAAAACTTAAACGAACATAAATTATTCCGTATATGAAAGGGATTGTCCCCTCTTCAATGCCTCGCTCTTTACGCTAAAGTTTGACTCTTTCTCACAACTCCACTTTTTAAAACCATTAAAAACTTTTTAAAACAGAGGGAGAAATCCCTCTCCCCACGGAAATATCCTCTTGACAGTTCAAGCCTGGCGAAAATTTACCCTGGACTATTACTTCACGCGTAAAATTTAGACAGAAAAGAGAAAGCAAGACATATAAAAATTTATTTTATATAGGATTTTATGGTAAATTCCCCCAGTGTATAATTTCCCCTGACAGACTAACCTCTTGGAGAATTTCGTCCCCATGGAAAATTCCCACGTGGAAAAATCCTCAGCAGAAAATTCGCCCCCCCACCCGAAAATGTATACATACTTCCCACTAACAAATACTATGCGTAAACAATGGGCAAATTTTATAACTTATAGGACTTTCCCCTGGGGCTCTGGGGGAGGGGTCATTTTACATCCAAAGGCATAGTTATTGGGTCTTTCAATTATCATGAACAAAATGGCTATCTAAAATTTTGATTGGACGGTTTTGGGAAAAAGGGGCGGGTGAGGGGACATAGTTGCCCTCCAATCTTTTTGGTCACTTTAAAAGGTCACTAGAACTTTTAATTTTAAAAATGACACTTCGTTGGAAACACCTGGAATCTTTACCCTATCCTTGACTTGACTTACTTGAATTAGGTCTCCTGCCGGGCGCTGCTCGGCGCAGAGTGACTTCTGCCTCCTCCATCCGCTTCGGTCCAGTGCGAACGTTTGTGCTTGACTCGGTCTGATGTTTGCCAACTCCATGAACTCGTACATGCTGTCGGACTATCGCTTCTTTGGTCGACCATGGGCTCGCCTCCAACCGGCTTTCGTAGGGTCAAAGTCAAAGATCAGCTTTGTGGGTAAGTGCAGGGGCATTCGAAGTAGCCATCTGAACCATCGTAAGGTACGTTCAGTTGCTTGGATAGAAAACTGAAACTGCTTAGTGAGCTGCAGCACATACCAACATACCAACATTATACACATACCAACAATAGACTCATTCTCATATGGGGTTCCCATCTAGCCCATGTTCCCTGTATAGCAGTCAAGCTTCTCTCTCGCTCTCTCTCTTTCGCTAATAAATACCAGACAGTCAGACAGTCATCCCATCTAGCTAATGCCCACCGCTTAAAGTACGAATGCTTAAAGCCGTTGAATGGTTAGACTGTTGTGTTTAGCGGGAATCAATTGCTAAACGGTAGACCAACAATATAGTCCTTTCCTTATGCCCATGTTTTACCGCTTAAAGAACGGATGCCTTCAAGCCGAGGCTAGTTGGACCCGTTGCTCTAGCGGTAATCCATTGCTCTAAGCACATACCAACACTATATTCCTCTTTCATGTGGGATTTCATTGAGCCCATGTTCGCCGCTTAAAGAACGAATCCTTACAGCCGTCAATGGTTTGACCAACCATATAGTCATTTTCCTTTGGGGTTCCCATCCAGCCCATGTCCACTGTAGAGCATTCAAGCTTCTCTCTCGCTCTCTTTCTCTCTCTCTCTTTCGCTAATAAATATCAGACAGTCAGACAGTCATCCCATCTAGCTTATGCCCACCGCTTAGAGTACGGATGCTTAAAGCCGTTGAATGGTTAGACTGTTTCCTTAGCGGCAATCAATTGCTAAACATATACCAACAATGTAGTTCCTTTCTTTTGCCCATGTTCACCGCTTGAGCATCCGTACGGATGCCTTCAAGCCGAGGCTAGTTAGACCCGTTGTTCTAGCGCTAGGCCATTGCTATAGGCACATACCAACACCATATAACTCTTTCATAGGGTATTTCATTGAGCCTATGTTTGCCGTGCTTAAAGCATGAATCCTTAAAGCCGTCAATGGTTAGACCATTGCTCAAGTTGTAGTAACCATCCGCTTCACACATACCAACAATATACTCATTCTCATTTGGGGTTCCCATCTAGCCCATGTCTACTCGACGTTTTGTAGTCAATTACAGACAGTTGAAATTTTTGTTTCTCGCCCAAATCCCTTGGCTTATAAATGCAAGTTCACTTGCATAAGAGTCGAGGCAGATTGCAGGAGGCCCTTGTAGGCCTTGAATTGGACTCGTTCATTTCCATTCATATTCATTTCTTTGGCGGGGTAATCAGTTGTAAATAGATTGCCAAATTTGTCAATATGCTGCTTCCCCCTTTCTGCGACCGTGAATTAACCTGAGAGAGAACCTCCAATAGGTTGAACCCAATCCACCGTGAATTAGCATGAGAGGGTTGACTCTAGTTCAGCGTTGTCGAGTGATAGCCATGAGAGGAAAATTTTCAAGTAATTTAACCCGTAGTCAACCTGCGTGATTTCCCCAGCGAGAACCTCCAACAGGTACGACTCTAGTTTGGCATTTGTGAAGGGACACACATGCACGGAAAGGTGTAGCATAAATGGCAGACAGTAACAACGGCAATCAAAGGGATAAAATTAACCCTTGACTGGGCTGCCCACTTAATTCAACAATCTGTCTTGGCTTTTTTCTACAATTGGCCATGACTTCCACTTTTCCCACAACTATTCCCTCTTTGTTTAAATTCACTTTTTTGTTTAAATTCCAGAGATAATACGGCACGGTGTCCCCCCTCCCTCCGATAAAATTCATTTGTTTGTAGGCGCTCACTGTACCAGTGGGTTTTAAGTAATCTTTTGTGGGTCTGGAATCAGCCCTTTTTTTAACCATTTTCGATCCTTCTGGTTTCCCAGAAGTTTATAATAACTTTTTGCCAGTACAAGTCAGTAATCTGGCTTTTTGACATCGCATAATTCTTTGCCTAAAGGTAACTCTGCATCATCGGAAGTTTAACATTTTAACTTCCTCTAAAGTTGGCTGGTAGATATTCAGTTTGTGCAATTGAAAAAAAGGATTCAATACATTTCATACTTTCGCTCTCATTCATTCTCAGACCAGTGAATATTTTTCCGTTCTGGAACCGTTAGTTCATTCTGTTGTTTTTCGTGGTTTTTTAGTTCTTCTTCATCGTTATGAAAGGATAAGTTCTAGAGAAGGATTATAATGGTATTTCATAAATTTTGGATATCAAGGTAAGAAGATGATTAAAGGAGGGTAGATCAGAGTTATTTATAGTCAAGCCCAGAGGTGACTGGAGGAAGGTGCCTTCCCCCAAAATCCCAATTTTTCTGGAATATCTGGATTATAATTATCGAATAAAACTTGGGTAGAGGCCTAGAATTGGGACTATTAAGGAGGAAACACGTTAAGAAAACAGTTTTGCTTCAAAAAATGTAGATAAATTATAGTTGCCACATCTTGAATGCGCTTCCAAACCCAACCCCCTAATGTGCAAACATATTGCCAAAATTAACTAATTCCCACTTTTTTTCCGTTTCTTGATCTTGGGTCCAATTTACGGGTACAGGGGTTGAAAGAAGAGTGACGCATAGCAAATGCATGGTACCATGGCTGGTTCCCAGGGTGCCATGGCTGGGGGGGGGGGTGCAACCAGGCGGTTACCCGCTGTGATCATTTTTTCACTTTGATTCGACTTTTCTTGCTTATATTTGACTGAGTCGGGAGAAGGCGCTGTAATTAATTTGCCTTTGGCACCATTAAGTTCATTCAAAATGTGTTAACTGCAATTTCTCTGCATATAACGAATTAAGAATTTTTTTTTTAACATGTTTCATTTTCAATAGCTCCAATGCTTGGTTTTTTACCAAAATTTGGCAATTGTCATGACAGGGAACGTTTCAAGAAAATCCCAAAATATTCTCGGTCAATCTATACAAGATTCCATGAATGAAATAGGAACAAGGTGAACACACTATTCGATTCCTTTTGTATGCTTTCCCGAAATATAATAGTCAATTCGCTCACAAATGCAATCCCCTCACTGATGGTCCCATATATAGCTCACGGAATATATAAAACAAAAAGAAAACACACACAAAAAATCAAATTCTTACTTTGCAATATGCAGAATGTTTTACAGTGAATTTTCCGATTAACGTAGGCCCAATTCTGAGATGGCTTGGAAACTGACATGCCTTTAGAATCAAATTTCATTCTGAGTCATTTGCGTCGGAACCCCTCCCTCCCCCAATTTGTAAATATATAGGCTACCCTGAATTATGTATATGTAATGAGTTTTCCCTTACTTTGACAAACGGATAAACCAATTTGAAGAAAAGAGTGTGGATGTTACGCAAGTGGATGTTATATTTGGATTCAGGATGAAATTCCGATTCTAAAGATATACTTACATGTTAGCTATCTCAGTAGTCAGAAAACTTAACGTCTCTGTTGTTCAGATTATCATGTTTCCTTCCGTCATTATACCTTTTTAAAATTAGTCCAAATAATATTTTGGTAAATTAGGCTACGCACTCAATCACGCACGGAGATAAATTGCAGGCCGAGAAGATAACCGATATCCCTGTTACATTGAATCTCGTATGTATGGACTATATTACTAACGAATGTTTTAAAGCTGTTTTTAGAATTTTTTTGGGCTTCCTTCGAAGAGCCCTCTGGTCTTATAAATATGTGCAATTTTACATTTATTTTTGTCCCCTCCCCCCTACTTAAAAGTTCCCGTGGACGTCCCTGGTCCACACCATAGGCGATACGAATTTCCCCGGGGGAATTGGGTGATGCTTAGAAAAAATGATCCGATGTGAATTTAAAGCCAAATTCTGACTAGAAACGGTAAATTGAACTCCCTTTTCAGCTGGTCGGTTAATCCCCTCTGTAGGAATAATCACTAGTGATCTTCTTGGCAGAATAATTGAAATATTTATTAGATCCCAAAGTTTTTACATTTATAACTAAAATGAAATGGAAATATGAAATGAAGAAGATTTGACGAAGCTTTCACCCATATAAATAAACACATTCCGTCAAAAATGAAAATTATGTTAATTCTGAAGACGGCTCTACATTTAAAGGAGAGCTATACCATTCTAATGAATGAAATGGCACCCTTCCAAGTATCGTTTGGCTATTCTGCATAACCTTTCTAATTATTACCTAATTTGTGGAACGTATGTAGAGCAGTATGGATTTGTTTTAGCCAATTCTAAAGGGGCTGCTAAATTGGACTCGCAGGTTCGAATGGGACATGGACCTGAAAAAGGAGGGTCGCTGACTGTTTTTTAGAGAAAATCAACAAGGAAAATACATATCCAAATGGTTAGGTTCCTTGTAGAATAATAAACATTAGCAAGTTTAATTCTGTCATAATGAAATTTATTTTCGGTACTTTTCTGTTATAGCGCCTGTTTTATAGCCCCTATATATATATATATATATATATATATATATATATATATATATATATATATATATATATATATATATATATATATATATATATATATATATATATATATATATATATATATATATATATATATATATATATATATATATATATATATATATATATATATATATATATATATATATATATATATATATATATATATATATATATATATATATATATATATATATATATATATATATATATATATATATATATATATATATATATATATATATATATATATATATATATATATATATATATATATATATATATATATATATATATATATATATATATATATAACTATGTCTTTGGGGACGACTTACTCCCCTGTAGTCCCCGTGGGAGGGGCCACAAGTTACAAACTTTGACTATTGCTTACATATAGTAATGGTTATTTGGAAGTGTACAGACGTTTTCAGGGGGACTTTTAGGTTGGGGGGGAGAAGTCGAGAAGAGGGGGATATGTTGGGGGAACTTTCCTTGCAGGAATTTGTCATGGAGGAAGGAAATTTTCATGAAGGGAGAAGCGGGATTATCTAGCATTATTTAAAAAAATACAATGAAAAAATAAATATGAAAAAGTTTTTTCAACTGAAAGTAAGGAGAAGCAAAAAATTTAAAACGAACAGAAATTATTACGCATATGATGGGCTCACCTCCTCCTGATACCTCGCTCTTTTTAAAGCTAAAGTATTTTTAGTAATTTCAATTATTTATTCTACGGCTTTTGTGATTCAGGGGTCATTCTTAAGAAATTGGAACAAAATTTAAGCTTTCGTGTAAAGAGCGAGGTTCTGACGAGGGGGTGAACCCCTTTGTATACGTAATAAAAACACGAGAATACAGAAGTTCGCTAAATAAGCTAATTTGTAAGTTACGTATATCTTTTACTAATAAAAACATTCGTAAAACAATTAAAAGTTCTAGTTGCCTTTTTAAGTAACCAAAAATCGGAGGGCAAATAGGCCTCCTCCCCCGCTCTTTTTTTCTCAAAATCATTTGATCAAAACTATGAGAAAGCCATTTAGCCGAAAAAATAAATATACAAATTTCGTTTTAATTATTCATCTGCGGAGAGCCAAAATCAAAACATTCATTGATTCAAAAACGTTCAGAAATTAAATAAAAAAAACATGTTTTTTTTTAACGGAAAGTAGGCTAAGGAGCGACATTAAAACTTAAAACGAACAGAAATTACTTCGTATATGAAAGGAGATGCTTCCTCATCAACGCCCCGCTCTTTACACTAAAGTTTTTTTTACTGTTTTAAGAAGTAGAGTTAAGAGAAAGAGTCAAACTTTGCAGTATTTGCGATATTTTAGAAACGGATGAAGGTATTAAGATGAAACTTTCACGGTATGTTGAGGGGATAAAAAAGCGTGTCTGCTGTATATCTGGAAGGGCTAAGCACTAAGAGGAAACTTGTGACGGCTACTATAACTGTAACTACTTGCGACTCCTATTGCTACCACTGCTGCTTCTGTTGCTACTACTATTGCTGTTACTACTTCTGCTACTGCTAGTACTACTTGGACTACCGCTACTACTGTTGAACTAAATCAAAAGAGCTTAAGTGCATCCAGTTTGTCAAAATGGAGCAGATGTAATATCTCGGTAATGAAATAGGGAATGAAGTTGAAACTTCCAGGGAAAACTGAGGGGGATGTAAAACTAAATCAAAATCGAGATAGTCAAAAGGGTGTCTCTGGAATATCGTAGGCAACGGAGCAGAGCTGCCTAAGTAAAGCGCGATGTTGGCTCTTTATTAATTTTTTCAGAAAGGTGCTTCGTATTGAAAGGAGTTGACGTCAAACCTTCGGAAGGAGCTCATTCGATTGAAAATTGAAATTCCTATTGCCCTTTTTAAGAGCTAAAATGATATGAGGGCAAATCCCTCCCACGCCCATCGATTCCCCAAGCACATTCAATCAAAGTTTTGAGATACCAATTTTGTTCAGTATAGTTGACAGGTCCTGAACCTATGTCTGGGGATAATACCCCCCCCCCCCCACCCAATCACTCGGAGCAAGAACTGTAAGCTGTGCAATTCGCTAATTGGTTACATATAGTATTTGCTACTGAGAATGGTGGAAGTGTTTCACCTTTTTTGTCCCAAAAGACGAAGGAAATTTAGATGAACTTTTTGGAAAATATTAAGGGGGTACTGAACTAAATCAAAACACGTTATACGTATACAGATTGTCAAAAGGGCGTAATTCTGGAATGACTGAGTGTATTAATTTTGAGCTTTCAGGAAATGGTGAGGGGGACGATTAATTAACCGAAAAGGAATTACGTAATTACGTGTTAGCCCGATAACACTCAAGAAGTTTGCTCTATTTGCTAGAGAAAATATGTAGTCGCTTATAATTAGCTGGATCTTAATGAGAAAAACCACGACGCCAGTATATTTTAATTAAATACTTAGTAAATTGAGGTGGTTAGAGTAACTTAGGCTAGATATTTAATATAATGTGTACTGGGCGGCCTACTTTGCATAATTCTCTGTTGTAGTTTCTATAATTTTGCTACTAAAATCCTATATTTTCATCATATTTTGGTGTATTTCATTATGATTAACCTAACTTCTTCTTGACTGTTGTCAGGCTAACACGTAAGTACCAAGCAATATTTACACGATACTACTACTACAACTCCTACTACTGCCACTGCAGCTACTACTTCTGTGGCGAGTAGTACCAAGGCTGAGGATAATGAAGTCACAAATTGAGGAAATGTTGAGGGGAACGTTAAACTAAAATAAAACATACTCTGTCCACACAAATTGTCAAATGGGCGTAATTGCCAATAGGGTCGAAGGTAGGGACATATTTGTGCCCAACCCCTGAAATTTTAAACTTTTTTGAATTTCTGGGTACTTCCTAATCACATTATTTAGCTTTTTTTTTTTTTTTTTTTTTCTTTTTTTTTTACAATTGTCCTTTCCCTTCCCGGGAAAGGAAATTCATTACGACTTCCAAGTTAGTTTTCTTTCATGATGTACCCTCTGCAAACATACTCTCATCAGCAGTCGTCAGCGTAGAAAAAACGCCGAGGGTGTACGCTTCCATTTAGAGACAGTGGATGGCTGCGTTGCTGTCGTGGGCGTTTGTTTTACTGAGCGTTTTTTTTACCCTCTACCTAGTGAAGCAATCAAAACGCTTAGAGATTTGCTCATTCTTGTTTGTTTATTTTATATTCCTGTCGTTTTTGCTTTCCTTTTATTAATTTTTTACAATTAAGAAAAAACAGTAACTAAATATGTTTACTGGTACTAATTTGTTTTTCCTACTGGCCTAATTATTTTAATTTGGCATCAATATTTGGGTCAAATTGAGCCTGTTTACAAATTTTTGTGCATTGTCTACCCACAGAACTGATTCATTTTCAGGAAACTTGCCACGAAAATCTCTCACTAAATTTTAACTCGGTGTAAATAAGTTGTAGATATTATCCAAAAATTATTGTTTTTATGGTTAAATGGTGTCTAGTATTTGCGATTTCGTCTTTTTATTTTGTGATTTTCACCATAAACAGTAAAATGGCACGTCTCCATGTATTTTTCAGGTAGGGGGTGGGGGTAGGAGAGTTGTGATAATGAAATGAAAAGACGTGGGATACTGATAAATTTGGCTGAAATACTTGAAATCGGAAATGAAAACCTGTCAATGCTATTATTGCTAACAAGGACAAAGGAAGGATTTTTTGATAGAGGGCGAAAATTCATGTGTAAAATTCAGGCGTAAGTTCATGTACCAAGACAGTGACAATTAAATCTCGTTGTTTGAATTTTAAATTGGAGGTTTACACGGCCATATGAATCTTGAAAAAATTATGAAAAGTTTAGAATTCAAGTGTTAATCAAAAATGTCTAGTTCCAGGTTCCAGGCTGTTCCATATCTAGTTCCAGGCTGTAGCGGTTCCAAATGAAAAACAAGAAAAAAAGGAACGTGTGTGAAAGTTTGACAGAAAAAAGAAATTTTTTCTGTCTTTGAGAATCAACAAATTGGGTAACTATTTCGCAGTTCATATAACTGACTTACCAATAAAGTGAACATACCACTTGATGCCTTTTTTATGTTCTTCATGAATATAATAATCGCTTCTATCGCAAATTCGAATTTAAGCACTTTTTGACCTAACCTAATTAACCTAACTATAAATAATTTTGGCACTGAGAAAACGTAGTATTGTTTTGTCGAAAACGACCGAAACGGCATACTTTAGTTGAAAATTCGGCGTCAAGGAAGAAGAAAACGGCATAAACGGCTTAATAAAATTTATTTATCCAACTTAATTGTGGAAAATCAGTGCTTGTGGACTACATAACATTAAAAAAAAATGGATTTATAATGAAACAGTAAGTTTGAGACCAATGTTTAAAGCCTTTTTATACCGCATATTTAGGTCATGTTTAAGAGTTCAAAAAGTGCTTAAATTTGAATTTGCGCTAGAAGCGCTTACTCTATTCGTAAAGAACATAAAAAAATGCATCGAATGGTATGTTCACTTTACTGGTAAGTCAATTATATGAACTGCGAAATATTTACCACAAATTGTGGGTTTTTAATTTTTACAGACAAAAAATGTTGTCAACACAATATTTCATAGACAACAGTCATGTAAAGGACAGGATTACCACAAAGTAACATTATCGGGGGATTAAATTTTCTGGAGATTTTTGGCATTTTCGGTATCTTCTTTTTTGTGTCGGGAGATGGATTAGAAGTTCGGTGGATCTCGCGAAAAATCGGTAGAAGTGGAAACGCTGACTGACGGCAGTAACCTTGATGTGAATAAGGGCGTGTTGCTGTCTTATTTTTCAAAGCCTCTTCTCTGCCTAAGGCTTCCTAAAGCAAGGGATCTGTTAATACACGGTTTTTGAAGTGTTGTATTCTCTATTGACAATATATTTAAAACGTTCATTTTTCATCTTTTGCTCATTCCAATTAATATTCGGGTTTTTATTGTACTTTCTAAAAATGTTTTGTCTCCGATTCACCAAACTGTTTTTCTTACTAATATCCAGAGCTGAACTTAGAATTAGCTATTGTAGCAATTTTTCTTGTCTGCAATCCGTCTGAAAATTTAGCCATATAAAATCCTGAGAAACCAGAGTTTATTCACGGGGAAGTAGTGATGTAGATCGAAAGAGACTGTGTGTAGTGAGATAATCAAAATAGCGCATCTACAATTTCTTAGGGGCAGCTTATGGAATTGAGATGAAACTTTTGAGGAGCGTTTGGGGGGGGGCAAGCTGATCTTGAACCTTGGCTTAAGGGAGGGACAGATTTTGAACATCAGATATCGTCTTAGACGGACAACACTTCCAATTTTTTTCCGTTTTATTATCCGAGTTCTGTTTTAATATCACTAGAACTATTGTTTCTCATTTTCGGCATTTTTTGGATTTCGGTTTTTCATCCATTGTGTGTCGCTTTTATCGCCTTTATTTTTTATATTTATCGCTTTATTTTTCCTCCGGTAAAGCTGTAGAATAGCGGCTCCTCGGAAGAAGAGATGTTGAGAAAAGAGAGGCTTTTTTTTTACTATTTTATCCTCATTTTTATGGTTACGTTAGGATTTCTGACGATTCATTATGAACACCTCCCCCCTAATAGCCCCATAAAGCCCTAGGCTACATAAAAAATAATATAGAAGTGATGAAATTCTTCCTTTATAACATGCAGCCAGTATCAACGAAACATAGAATTAAGAATTGATTGAATATTATGTTAATTGTTTATATAACATAGGGCTATACGAGATCCTTTGGGGGGGGGGGACTGGTTATGAATTGTTGAAAATGCCAACAAAACTATAAAATTGAGCATAAATTTAGCAATCTAAAAATTTCTCTGTTCTTGTTCTAGCATG
Organism: Artemia franciscana; assembly: GCF_032884065.1. NCBI lineage: Eukaryota > Metazoa > Arthropoda > Branchiopoda > Anostraca > Artemiidae > Artemia > Artemia franciscana. The sequence goes on along the minus strand of NC_088878.1, from coordinate 32,828,408 downwards.
TCTCCTTTTGGAGAGCCGCTATTTTACACCCTTACCACCATGGTCCTTCTTTTTTTTTTGGTGACAAGTTAGAAGGGCGTCTGGTACCAGGGGCACTTCAATCAATCATAGTTATGTTTTCTGCCTCTTCATTATCTGAGCTCTATTGCAGTTTCAGTGGAACCACTTATTTATTTTTTTCTTAGACTTTTCTCTCCCTATTCTTCTGTTGACAAGTCAAACGGTCTTTAATCACTTGACTTTTTTGGGAGCCGCTCCAACGAAAACAATGAAGATAGCCCTTGCTGTATTACTTAATCAAGGGCTATTTTCTTTGAAATTATTTTGTTCCTAGACAACTCTAATTTCCGGAAAAGTTCCACTCAAATGTGGATGCTTCATTCTACTGAGCGCCTTACTCAGGTAGAGAAAAAAGGAGTTATCTCAGTTCTCTCTGTAATGGATTTCCCTGAGGTCTGTGTTTGACTTCAAAGGAGATTGGAGATTTTTTTCTACTTTAATTTTTTTTTAGCACTGCATAGGTTTGACCAAAGGAGCTTTTAAAAGCTTGATATGATCTATCAGTAGAAATTGATTTGTCGAAATTGTATTTCGAGTGACATATTTTTTATTTATTTGGGAGTTGGAAAAACCCTAAAATATATAGCGATTTTGAAACTAAGATTTGATATCAAAATACAAAACCGACCTTAAAAAGTAGCAATCCCATGAGTAGCTTGGAGAAAATAGAAAGATTTTTTTTTATAATCTCAGTTGTCTTTCACCAGCCACGATGCCTATAACGTTTAGTATACATTTATAATTCTCTAACAAAACTCAAGCAACCCCAATTTTCAGTAAAGCGCTAGTTTTTGAATTTTAAAGAAATTAGAACATACCACGAGAGTGAAGTTAGGTTAATCATAGAATTTTCTACTGACAATTTCACTCACACGATTCCTCTGGAACATCTCCACATTTTAAATTGAGACGCCGAGGAGAAAGTAAAACAAACAAAAAGTGTAAAATTCGTGTAAAATTTTTCCTGAACAGTTCACCCCCCAAAAACTCCCCTCCCCAAGTAAAATCCACCCTCTTTCTGAAAAATAAGAGTGGTGGGGGTCATGTCATCCCCATGGGCATAGTTATTAGACCCTCTAACTATACTGAACGAAATATTTATCTCAAAAGTTCGATCGGATGATTTTAAGGAAAAAAGGGGCTTAGGAGGTTGGTTTGTTGCTCTACAGTATTTTTGGTAATTACAAAGGACACTAGAACTTTTAATTTCCGTTCGAGTCCGAGAAAATTATTTTCCACTTTTTCTTCTCAGAAAGCTGAATAGAATGCAGTATGGAACTAATGTTTACATTTATGTATAAGCAATCAAATATGATAATTTAGAACAGAAGAAGTATTTTTTCAGTTGTTTTCAGAAAAGAAAAAAAAACACTAAAATCTCGGTTAAAACTGTTAAAAGTGGAAACATCAGTTAGTCTGTTCGTCACTGTCCTGTTCATAGTTCATTGTCTTTCTTAATTCATGTTTCTGGAACATTAAATACGTACGGTGTGTGGTTTCCAGATATCTGAACATTATTTTTCAGCTATGATATCCTTGAGTTAACATAGGCCTACTAGCAAAGTAGTTATTTATTATTTTAGACTTATCGTCGTTATTACTGTTCAATGCAACTTTTTCTATGCCAGGAAATTTTGAACAATATTTGTGATTTTAGCAGTTTCCATTTAAGAAGTTTTTCTTGTTGTTTCTGAATAAAACGGGCTAAATGTTTTTTTGCTTTTTTGTACATTTTCTTTGGTGAGAATTTTCATTTGAGAAGTTGGTTTGATATTGTTTGAATAATACGGGGGGTGGGGGCTTGAATTTGGCGCGAATTTATTTTTCAATTTTCGGAAGGTAGTGCTTTTCACCTGGACTGCCATAGGTTATTTAATCTGACATTTTATTTTTTTAATTACGCTGAAGTTCCTTCGAACAAAATTGAAATATCAATTACAATTATGAATATAGTGGTATCTATAATTTTGTACTTTATAATAATGTGCTCAAAATTTGTGGGTTACTTCTTGTGTGTGTGTTTTTTTTTTTTTTTTTTTTTTTTTTTTTTTTTTTTTTTTTTTTTTTTTTTTTTTTTAGTGCTGATTTCAGCTACTTTCTTGACAGGGGAAAATCTTTGTTGACTAAACAGTGGAAAAAACTCACTATAGACGGAATCGCTAGTATCCTGCCATTATATATATATATATATATATATATATATATATATATATATATATATATATATATATATATATATATATATATTATGCAAATAGCGAAAACCTTCTGAAGTTATACTTCCTCTAAAAGATTATATTTACTTCTGCCTGTTCACCAAGGAAGGTATACAATTTTGAAATAGACTAAAAACGCTCAAATCTTTTGGGAAAATGAATGGTTTTAAATGTTACCCTCTCCTCGAACTCGAAAATCTGCTGGATCTGATGTGATAGGCCTGCTTTTTTTTGCGGTATGTCAACAATTCCTTGGGTGTTCTTTTTGACAACTCTTTATGAGACACGTATCAACTTCAAGATATTCATTCCTTGGTACTTCTCGACAGCGGCTCAAGTGAGTTGAGAATGGTTCTTTTTTTTTAAAGAAAAAACTTAAAGTGCTTGCTTAGAAACTTGCTTAGAAGTGACATTCAATGACAATAAAATACAAGCTTTAGGTTAATGCATATTTTGAAGGGAAAATCTGTTATTAACAACAAAGCATCGATTATCAAGAAAAAATGAACGGTAACCAGGGTTGCCACCTGAAGCACGAAAGTGCTATTTTAGCGCTATTTCATCATGTGTAGCACTGTAGCACGTGCTACATTTAATGACCAAATAGTAGCACTTCTGCGCTACAGTTTATATCACTTTTGTGCGACTCTTTGTTTCTTTTTGCCTTGAACTAAATAATGAAGATTTTGAAAAAAGACAGAGAACTAACAAAAAGCTCGGACCGCTTTCCCCCCCCCCGTATTTGTTTCAAAAAATTGGTGCAAAGTATGATGTAACCAGGACTACTTTTTTGCCTTGTTCGTTTCGAAGCATTGAAACTAAATTTGAAATAAGCAGACATAAGAAGAATCAAAAAATGACCTAAAATTAATCCAAGGATGCTTGAACGGACCATGCGCGTTTCGCGCATTTTTTGCGATATGCGCCAAAACTTTTGACTGTAGCACCGAAAATCGTTGTGCAGCGCGAAAATATGTGTAATTTTAGCCCTTTTTTGTTGGGGGGGGGGGTAAAAATTGTATTTAACAACAAAGCATCAGTTATCAATAAAAAAGAACGGTAACCTAACAAGCTTAATAAAAAAATATAAATGAATATGCGTTGCTATTTCAATATACATGTGCTCATATTTATTCCTTAAAATGTTAATAATATTAGATTTGTTAAAGTTATAAAAATGAAAATATATAGAATTTTTTTTATGTGAATTGCAAATTATGTTCTGGCCTACAGAATTCATAGGGGTTGTGAGCCTTATTTAGAATTATAAAAATGAAAATATATATAATTTTTTTTCTGTGAAGTGCAAATTTTGTTCTGGCCTTCAGAAGGCATAGGAGTTGTGAGCCCTAGTCACGATAATTTCTGCTCGTTTTGAGTTTGACTCGGCTGTTTATTGCAATTTCTGTTCGTTTTGGGTTCCATTTATCTATTGATGACGATTTGTGGTAGTTGTACGCTTCGTAGATTACATGATTCTAATTTTGCTCATTTTTGGTTTAATTGAGTTGTTTACTTTTTCTGGAAAAACTTATTTTGTGGAAATTTTTTTTTGATTAATTACTTATAAATATACACCTTTTTGTCCTCAGTCCTTGTCTCCCAAAGGGAAAACATGCTTGTGTGGCCTCATAGTGATATCGGGCTGCAATCACGATTGTTTGGTGTTCCTCTGTGGGTTTTCTCTGCTTGATGAATGTATGAAACATTTCTCGCGTGTGTTCTGTGTCCCTTTTTATTTTCCTGTACTACCACATTTCCCTCAGAACGTGGCTGGTACTTCATTTGGTTTTTGCTTTCTTATGTACTATTATTTATTTTATTCATTCCACTTTCAAAACCGTTTGTATTGTCGTTTTTATTCATTTTATTTTTTACTGACTATTGATTTGCAAAGTTTTTTTTTAATGTTTTGAAAGAAAAAGAAGCAGCCCACAATTAAGAATACCACGGACCACTGGCCTGCAACAATTTATCATAAAATTCATATTAATTTTCTCGTCTATTTCAGAGTCAAGAATGAGCTTGTAGTTATCCCTGAGTCGCCTGTTGAGTCCCTTAGGTCCACACAGCCTGTTGACATAAACATGAACCCTACTGATTTGACATATAAAGGGGGGTCACCAAGTCCATCAACAGATAGTGGAATTAGCCAAGAAGACAATACACCACCGACTTCATTGGGGTCTAAGGAGGTGCAACGCCCTTCCTCACTCCCTCCGTTTGATGAATCTGTAGTATCGTTGTCTTTGCCTTATCAGACGCCAACCGTTCTTTCTCAGGATGAATTAGCACTGCTAGCTAAACTTGAAGCAGCAAATAAGTAAGATTTATTGTCTTATATGTATTTTTTCATGTAAATTAGGATTTTTTGGTTAGGTTCCCTTCTTAGGCACTAGAAAAATACTTATTTTTTAAAGCCCCGTACTAATTGGACAATTAGTTTGTTCGAGCTGCTAAATAATTGTTATTAGATTCAGTAACATCGTGAATAAGGGAAATGGTTGTTATAATGCTGGAATAGAAGGTAGTTCTATTTTTCTTTTATTCTTTATTTATCTTAGTATTAAAACAACCCCTTACAGATTCGGAATGACTATTGGTTCAGAAGGAGAGGGAGGCGTGTTCTTTCCTTGATGTTTGTCTTATCTTAGGTTTACTAATGTATATCTTATGGTCGTATTATGATTACTAAAAATGATACTAGTGAAGAAGAGAAAAGGTTTGGTCTCTTGTTGTTGTTTTATATGTGAATTAAAACAAGACGGAATCTACTCCCCCCAATTTTTGTATAAAATTCCAAAGATGTACAATCCCTCTGACCCTTATTGCTCTAACATACTAATAACAGTTTAGTAGGGATAAATCTTTTTTATTAGATATTGAAAACAATGACAAGATCTCTGGATATTTCGGTCACTTACACAGGGGCTGTTATCAGCAGATACGTTTGATAAGTTGGTTACATACGCAGATAGTTCATCTGCTGATGACGTTCACTGTGCATGTAAAAGGTAAAGGTAAAGAATACGGCATTAGACTTTACAGTCCCTACCGGCAGTGCTGATCTCCGTTTCTTGGTCCTTCAGCCAGGAAGTGCTATGGGGGGTTGGGGGCCAACCATCCTGTGCTTTCGCATACCCATCCTGTTTACCTTCCCCAGAATTTGTCCAGGTACCCATTTACAGCTGGGTCGACTCTGGCTGAGCTTAAAAAGTCACGCCACTGACCCCGTCCGAAACTAACTAATTGTGTACTCTAGGATTCGAACCCTTGCCCTCTAAGACAAAAGATCCTGAAACCAGCGCATCAATCCACTCAGCCAGGGAGGTTCACTGTGTATGTGATCGAAATATCCAGAGATTTTGTCCTTGTTTTCACTGTCTAATAAAAGGATCTATCCCTACTAAACTGTTATTTTTACGTTATGGAAAGACAGTGTTGCCTTCGAAAATACTAATTGCACTAAATAATTTAAACAATTTCTTAGAACGCACTGTATTTCCATTTACAATTCAAACGAAAATATATTAAAAGGAGTTTCTTTTCGTTTTTCTTTTTTTTGCATTATGTTTGTTGTATTTTTTGTATAATGGTTAGTTTAGGCAAGGTTTTTCTTCTCTGTGGATTTACGTTTTCGTCTCAGGTGCTTTTAGCCTATACTCACTGGAAATGGGCTTTATATACCAGTGGCATAAATGCAGGAAAATTTGGGAGAGTGGAATACGGTGAAAAAAAAGCTAGATATTTAATTATGATACAAAAAAGGAAAAAAATTTCTATTCAGGGCTAAAACTGATTTGATCATAAATTGTAACGCATATAGGCTTTTAGTTCAGTATTTCCAGTATTTACGAGATAAGAATTTAGTCATTTTCCCTTGTCGACTTGCTGAGGGACTGGGGGCAGAGTTCTGCTCGCCAAGTTTGCTTTGGAGAATTGATATCGTGTTTTAAAAGTTTGAATATGGACCAAATATCCAACTTCTCGTGACTTTAATTTCCTTTAAGACTATTGTCTCTGGAGAGAAGTGGTTCTTGGAATGCTCCTTGGTGAGACCTCTCCCCCAAGCGTGCTGGCTTGTCTAAGAATTTATACAAGTTATTTGACGGAGGAGTGTATGAAGAGAGTCACTTGCGGTCGAGTGGATTTTCCAACATAGGAAGGGGGAGGCAAGTGTCTCACAATAGCAGACAGAAATTAATTTTTGTGCAGATTTTATGAAATCATGGAGGTATTGTAAGAATCCCCTGCTTTTGGGGCGTGGGCTATTCAGGCCATTGATCTCCTTTTTTGTCTCTGAAAAAAACTTGTGTTTAAGCGCCAGTCATAGGTTTATCCTGGATTTTTTCAGAGGGAGGGGGCAGTTACAAGAAAACCTTTAAACACTTACCGAAAATTTGTTTATATCTATATTATTATCATTTTGTGAGTCGGACCAAAAATTAGGGGTGGGGTCAAACCCCGTAAGCCCTCTCCCAACACGCTCACACGGAAATGGCCTCAACCCAACTGGATACGGCCTTAACCGTCTCCCTAGGTGTGGCCTTGGTCCTAATATGTATTTTTCTTTTCCAATAAGCTCACTTGATGGATACTCGGAAACTTTCAGAAGGGGAAAATGGTGTGTCTTTCTTTTAGGAGGGAAGGGGGGGGGGTATAATATTTTACAAAGAAAGACTATGCCTACAAATAAGACAGTCGTTTATGCCATCGTTACTACATGTTTCATAGGCCTAATATGAATATGTAGCCTATACGTCTGCGGAATCTTGTCTGACATGATCGTAATTACTTGAATGCTTTAGTGGTAATATCGCAATTTTCTTTTGACATTTTTGTAAATCATCATCGTAACTTTCCCATACAAATGGATCTTCCCTGTAATTCTATTCATAGAACAGGTTATATATTCATCAGTCTAGTTGAGATTTTATGTTTGGGTGGTGTGCAATTACAAAAGTGTTTATGGTGAGGGTTGTCCCTGTTTTTCTAAGATAGTTAAAGGAGTGTTCTTTTCATCCGGTGTCGAAGCCCTGTGTTATCTGATAACTTTAGTTTATCATAGTTAGTGCTCGCGCTTGGAATGATGTTAGCAAGTGTGTGTGTTTTCGGCACTGACCTCTAACGCTTTTTGGATATAGTAACGGTATCTGTGATGCACTTTTGGATGGCACGTACAGAGGGCTTTATTTTAGGGGTGGTGTGGAGTTAAAGACATCATATATTATAAAATTTTCAAAGAGGGTAAATGGGGTGTAATTTTATCAAAATCCTGGGGGGCAGAGTAGGAGCCGATTTCCCAAAGTCAAGTTACGAGAAACACTCGAAAAGTGCAGTTTGGTTAATGCTAATAAAATATATCTAAGATAAAAATGTAATTGTTAGGAACAAATTTGGGCTATATATTTGCACATTAGGGGAGTACCAATGAGCCATATAGTACCATAAAGGCAAAGGTATACAAAATTGATCTGTTTCTGTGGATGCTTGAATTATGTACGCCTATATTAGTTTTGACAAGAATTTTTGAAGACACTGAATTTCAGCTTGGGACAAAAGTCAAATTCCATCAGAAGTCACTTTTGAGTACTTGCTTGTCCTGTTTTTCAGAGTCTCAACCTTTCTACAATTGCAAAACCTTCAAAAAGAATTACTCCTCTCCGGGAATATCTGCATAATTAATTTCAAATCCCTTCTTTTGCAATTCAAATGGCTTCAGCATGCATTTTTTTTTCTGGAGCCTCATATGGTCTTCTGCAGAACTCCAGCGATCTAGGTGACCGTGGTTGAGAATTCACGGGGCATTCGTGCTAAGCTCATAAATCTTGTGGTTAAAAAAAGGGAGAAAATCATTAATTTTGTGGTAATCCTAGCTTCATTCTATTTAGAATGGAACTGAAAACGAAGCGCCAAAAAATAACCTCGTCTGCCTAATGTTTCCTTACAATGATTTTTCCTTTAAGAACATTGACATTCTTTTATGCTGGATAAATCTTTCTCAGCTCATATAATTGACTTACCAATAAAGTGAAAATACCATTCCATGCCTTTTTCTATGTTCTTTACGAATATTATAATCGCTTCTACTGCAAGTTTTTGAGCTCTACGGTAAATTTTTTAACTCTTAAAAATGACAAATTTTCAATTAAAGTATGAGTTATCGGTCGTTTTTGACAAAATAATTCTACTTTTTCTCAGCGCCGTTTTCTTGGTCGTTTTCAACAAAATAATACTACATTTTCTAGTGCAAAAATTAATTATAATAAGGTTAGTTTAGATTAGGCCAAAAAGAACTTAAACTGGAATTCGCGGTAGAAGCGATTATTATATTCGTAAAGAACATATAAAGGGCATCGAGTGGTATGTTCACTTTATTGGTAAGTCCATTATATGAACTGCGAAAAATTTACCTCATGCTGTATCAATGGTAAACCAAAACAAAAAGATTAACAATTCTAGTACTTTTTGTATCCATTTTTGGAAAACTGCAAAGACCACCGTGGAATATTGCACGGTCCCGTGGAAATGGTAAAGCTGTAGTCTACAACTGTGAAATTTTTTTTCCACCTACAGTCGGAATTGAAGGCTGTAGGTCTAAACCAATGTTCTCCTCCTTGCGCGTTATCTATCGAGAGTGAGAAAGGGTATGGAAGAGTTTATTTCCCATGGTCAGTACTGAAATCCTGTAGGTATTCAGCAAAAACCTTTAGAGGCAGAAACACTGCTCAAAGCAATATATCCCTTAAGAACAAACTATATTTCATTAGAAACTTATGGTTAAAAAAATTGAGCCTGCTGAGAAGCACAACCATGAACATCAATATTTGAAAGTGACATTTTCTAGTTACGGAGTTCTAGCTCCATGGAGAACGTACTTAGTTCTGTGTGTGTATTTATTTTTTTTTGTCCATTGCAGCTCAAAATGGATGTAAAATAGTGATGTAGGTGGAGGGTTGCCTAGGCCTACTGGACATATTTTGTTTGTTTAAAGGAAACTTTCCCATGTGCCAGGAGAGAATGACAAAATGGCAAAATGGTGAATCCTTTTAGAAATTCGGGACATAAAAGAACAAAAAAGGGACAAATTTTTTTATCTTTGCTAGTTGGTGTAGCCTAGCCATACTCACTGTAACCTAGAATTAAGTGTTTACGCAACGGGTACAATATATGGCGTAAAACGAAACATTTCCCAACTGGATACACATTTTGGTAAAGAAATGTCATTTTTCATCAAAGTAGTAATTTTACATTTTTTTTTTGAGCATCCAGGTTTAGCCAAAATGTCATTAGTAATGGATTTTCTCCAAAGTAAGGGATTTACATGTTTATATGAGTTTCATTCTTTCACAGTAAGTCAAATGACTTAGATTGACTATGAATGTTTTACATAGACTATTTCGTTTTCACTATATGTGATGTTAACTGGCCGCTTTGAAAGAGGTTTACAAAGCGTTTCTTGGTCAAAATACAACTCATAAAAAATTACCTCCAGTTTTTGACATTTCGAGATGGACGCATTTTAGCTGAAATTGACACATTTTTAGATGCTCAGGGGACGATTACATCTTAGTCGTAAGGATGTCTTTTGGTCTTGGAGGCCTATGAAATGCGCTGCTGCAAATATTTCTGCTGCTGCTATAAGAACTGGAACCAGGCACATCGACGGGAATTTATTTGACAGGGGAACATTTTTAAAGGGGGATGACCAAATCTGGTGCATTTCTTGAGATCTATGAGGAAAATTGCATAAATAAAATCGCCTAAATAAAATGGAACAATTCCAAAGGTCTATTATCTCTGCCCATCTATGAAGTTTCATTGTCTATACATGACTAGTTTCTTTTCATCCGTTTAGAAGTTGTTGGCATAGGCGTGAGGTTTTCATTGGATAATTTTCATTATAGAAGATTAATGGAAAAAAATTGCTTTTATGACTTGTTTCCATTAGACTCATCTGGATATTCTATTGGAATTTTTGCATAATTATAGGATCAATTTATGTTCTGACGTTTACAAGTTGATTTGAAACAGAGCTAGTTTTGGCATTTTATTGCTGTCAGATTTAGCTCGTTTAAGAGTAGAGTTTTGACAGTGTATGTACAGACATTTTTTTTAATTATAAAGGTGGATGTGTACCTGTTACATGCACGCAGATAGGATTTTTTCCCCCAAGGTGGCCTAACAAAAGCTTTTGTCATGGGGGGATTTAATGATAGAAATCAAATTGAGGGTAAAAGCCTAGAATTTGGGGCTAATGAGTAGGAAATGTGTTAAGAAAACTTACTTCATTATATACAAAAAATTGTAGTTAACATATTTCATTGCGCTTTTACTATATTTTACCCCCCACCTCCTCCCCCATAATGTGCAATTATATAGCCCAAGTTATATATTCTCGATGCATTTTGACATGCGTCACTCTTGTCTCAACCTTCTGTTAATTGAATCAATGTTGCCGAAATCAAGAAACAGAAAACATATGGGGAAGATGCACTTCCCTGCAAATCTACACATTAGGGGGTGGGTATTTGTGTGGAGGTGGGGGGGTGAAGTATAGCGGAATCACCTTCAAAATGTCTTTCCTGCATACAGGCCACAATTTCCCTTCATATTATAAAGAAGAATTATTTTCTTAACATGTTTACTTCTCAATAGCCCAATTCTAAGCTTTTACCAAATCGACTTCGATATATTGAACAATACTCGCCCAGCAAATCGGGAAAACATAGTATCTTGGGGTGGCTTCCGTGTTCCGAGCCCTTTCTTTTCGTGCGTCCTGGCCTGTTATATTAGGTAGCTGTTGCCAATCAGGGTCATGAATTTACATAAAAGTTATGCACCATGTTCCTGCTGTTTTGTAAGGGGCTAGGGGTTCACACCACCGGAAATGTTAAGTGTACAGTAAAGACTGTAAGTAAAAGTGAAAGTAAAAAGATTTGCCGGTATCTTTGTTTTGATAGCAGGATGAAAACTTATTACTTATAGTGAAATACTTATTACTCTATTAGCAACACATCTAGTTTTGACGAATCTTATTCTTAATTTTTTTCCCTCGGGACTACTGAAAGTATTTTTGTGTTTGAGCCCCAGCACTCGGTACGCGGAAGACTTGTATATATTTGTGTATAACTAGGCCTAATCATTAAGTTTTTCTTTAATTTACGTTATGAGGTGCCAAATCAACAACTTCAATTGAAATAAGAAATTCTGGCGTGAATTCAATTCCTCCTTCCTGTTAATGCATCAATAAATCATCCGTTTTATAGGATTTGTTTTCTTCTTGGACTTGTATTCTCACTATTGCTTCTCTTCTAACCACCAATTTCGTTGTCCATTATTTCATAGGTTGTGATCCTTGTTGTCTCATGTCTTCTAGGCGTAGATCTTGTTTGCGCTTCATTTTCGGGCATCATTACCTCAGAAATTTTCCCATACCTTTTGTTTTAACTGCTTGGATTCATTCAAAATTATGTGTAATTTCGCATGACGTTTTTTGTGCCAAAAATTTTTTCCCGGCTTTTCCCAGTCGTTATATTTTTCCTTTAATTTTCGTTTTTATATCATTCAGTAACAACCAGGAATGTTCCGGTGCATTTATCCTTTGAAATATCTTAACTTGATCTACGCTTCGGTAAAATCATGCGTCTTATTGTTTAGTTTCAAGCCATAGGGTGGCAAATCAGCAATTCCAATTGAATTGAGAATTCATGTCCCGGTGTCCCGGTCGTCATTTGTGTCCCGATGTCCCGGTCTGTAATTTCGTCAGTCGACAAACATGATGTCAGTCGACACACAAACATGACGTCACTCGACACACATACACACAGACAACTTATTTTTATATATATAGATTCTTCAGTTTTAAGTCAAATTTTTCTTGCAACTAACCGCAAATTTCGTTGTGCAACATTTTCGTTTATGTTCTTTGTTGCTGTTTCTTGTTCCTGCCTTTTTCTTTAGCTCTTCAGAGTAATTTTTCATCTTGTGTAACTTAACGACCGTCATAGAAACCAAAAACGATACGACCACTCCTGGTGGAAAAATGACATGATTTATGCCCTTAAAATGTATATAAATACTAGCCGTTGGGGTGGCGTGAAGCGCCAACCCAACACCTAGTTGGTGGGAGCGCTTCGCGCCAACCCCCCAACCCCCCCCCCCCCCCGCGCGTAAGTCGTTACGTGCCATTGTAGTTGTGTCCCTGTGTCCCACCTGTGAATATAGATAGATGTATATATATGTTTTTAACTACGTAAAACTTGCGAATATACAACATTCTTCGCTGTCCCATTGTCTGTGCATATAAATAGATTGTCAGGTTTACCGACTCTTGAACATGCAACGTATAATTGTCCATGGGAAAAACAATCCGTATTCAGATCTATACCTCATGATTCTAATGATTGGCCTTGAGCTTTGTTGATGGCGATTGCTAATCGAACATTCCCTGTGTCCCCGTCGTCATTTATATATCCCCCTGTGCTCCCCCGGCGTCCCCGTTGTAGTTGTGTCCCTGTGTCCCGGTCGTTATTTATATTCCCTGTGTCCCGGTCGTCGTTTGTGTCCCGGTGTCCCAGTCTGTAATTTCTCTTTGAGTGTCCTGGTCGTCAATATATATTCCCTGTGTCCCGGTGTCCCGGTCGTCATTTGTGTCCCGGTATCTCGATCTGTATATACATTCGTTTTTGAATTGGTATATGATGAAATATATTTTTAGTTTTTTTCCTTTTTTTCTTTTTTTTTTGTTTTTACCTTTTTTAGCTTTTTTAGTTTTTTTTCTTTTTTCTTTAAATTTTTAGTTTTTTCCTTTTTTTCTTTTTAGTTTTTTTTTGGTTTTTGCCTTTTTTTTAGCTTTTGTAGTTTTTTTTCTTTTTAGTTTTTTTTTATTTATATTTTTTTAGTTTTCTTTTTCTCCTTTATTTTCAGTTTTTTTTTTCCTTTTTTTTTAGTTTTTTTTTCTTTTTAGTTTTTTTTTTGTTTTTTACCTTTTTTTTAGTTTTTTAGTTTTTTTAGTTTTTTATTAGTTTTTTGTTATTTTTGTAGTTTTTATGGCACTTGGTATTAACCAAGTGACATATAGCAATCACCAATTCTGTCGGTCTGTCTGTCTGTCGGTCTGTCTGTCTGTCGGTCTGTCGGTCCCGGTTTTGCTACTTTAGGCACTTCCAGGTAAGCTAGGACGATGAAATTTGGCATGCGTATCAGGGACCGGAGCAGATTAAATTAGAAATAGTCGTTTTCCCGATTTGACCATCTGGGGGGGGGAGTGGGGGGCCGGTTCATTAGCAAAAAATAGAAAAAATGAAGTATTTTTAATTTATGAGCGGGTAATTGGATCTTAATGAAATTGATGTTTTAAATGATATTGTGTCTCAGAGCTCTTATTTTACATCCCGACCGGATCTGATGACATTGGGGGGAGTTGGAGGGGGAAACCTAAAGTCCCGGTTTTGCTACTTTAGGCACTTCCAGGTAAGCTAGGACGATGAAATTTGGCAAGCGTATCAGGGACCGGACAAGATTAAATTAGAAATGTTCGTTTTCCCGATTTGACAATCTGAGGGGGGGAGGGGGGGCCGGTTAATTCGGAAAAAATAGAAAAATGAAGTATTTTTAACTTATGAGCGGGTGATTGGATCTTAATGAAATTTGATGTTTGGAATGATATTGTTTCTCAGAGCTCTTATTTTAAATCCCGACCGGATCTGATGACATTGGGGGGAGTTGGAGGGGGGGAAACCTAAAATCTTGGAAAACACTTAGAGTGGAGGGATCGGGATGAAACTTGATGAAAAATAAGCGCAAGTCCCAGATACATGATTGACATAATCGGAACCGATTCGCTCTCTTTGGGGTAGTTGGGGGGGGGGAGTAATTCTTAAAAATTAGAAAAAATGAGGTATCTTCAACTTACGAACGGGTGATCGGATCTCAATGAAATTTGATGTTTAGAAGGATATCATGTCTTAGAACTCTTATTTTAAATCCCGACCGGATCTGGTGACGGGGGAGGGGAGTTGGGAGGGGGAAACCTAAAACTTGGAAAACACTTAGAGTGAAGGGATTGGGATGAAACTTGGTGGGAAAAATAAGCACAAGTCCTAGATACATAATTGGCATAACCGGAATGGATCTCTTCTGTTTTGGGGAGTGGGGGGGGGGGGGCTAGGGTTAATTCTGAAAAAATAGAAAAAATGAGGTATTTGTAACTTACGAAGGAGTGGTCGGATCTCAATGAAATTTGGAAGGATATCGTGTCTCAGAGCTCTTATTTTAAATCCCGGCTGGATCTGGTGACATTGGGGGAATTGAGGGGGGGCCTTAAAATCTTGGAAAACGCTTAGAGTGGAGGGATCGGGATGAAACTTGGTGGGAAAAATAAGCACACGTCCTAGATACGTGATTGACATAACCGCAACGGATCCGTTCTCTTTGGGGGAGTTGGGGAGGGTTAATTCTGCACAAATTAGAAAAATGAGGTATTTTTAACTTATGAAGGAGTGATCGGATCTTAATGAAATTTGAAGTTTGGAAGTATATCGTGTCTCAGAGCTCTTATTTTTAATCCTGACTGGATCCGATGACATTGGGGGGAATTGAGGGGGGATCTATAATTTTGAAAACGCTTAGAGTGGAGGGATCGGGATGAAACATGGTGGGAAAAATAAGCACAAGTCCTAGATACGTGATTGACATAACCGGGACGGACCCGCTCTCTTTGGGGGAGTGGGGGCGAGGGTTAATTCTGAAAGATTAGAAAACTGAGGTATTTTTAACTTACGAGTTAAGAAGGAAACATGTTTGAGAAGGAAGCATGATAAGAATACAATATGCATAACAATTGTAGCAAACAGATTTTGCATGGAACTCCCTATATTTTACCCCCCCTTAATGTGTAAATATACAGTCGAAATTATATACCTTGTACTTATTAATATAAGTACTTGTAATTGTTACTTGTTTCATACCTTGTACTTATTAATTGAATTAACTGTTTAAAAGAAGAACCGGAAAACAAGTGATGGGTGACAGAATGCATTTTTTTAATGTAATTTGGACTATATATTTGCTTTTTAGGGGAAGGTGGGTTGGCGGTAAAGTATAGGGGGGATCCATGCAAAAGTTGTTAGCTACAGCTGTTGTGCGTATTATGGAATGTTTTCTTAACATGTTTCCTTCTCTAGGCTTATACCCCTAAGCTGTAACTATTGCTGACGAAATTGGAATTCCCTAAGAAGCAAAGTCCTGCGGACGTAACTGTTCCAGTCATCTATGCAGTCAGCACAGTAAAGGGAAAATATTTTTACACTGTGACAGTCATCAATGATGATTTTACATTCATGAACTTAGCTATTGACTTTTAATTAGTTCCCATGTCCTTTGGGCACAGACAACGCGGACCCCAGTTAATGCTCACCTGTTTCAAAGGTCGCCTTTTCAAATGCGCAATTTTAATACGTATTTAAAACGTTTTCCATGAATTTGATGAGCAGGTCATTCAAAGAATCTATGTCAAAAGATAAGGATAAAATTGTAACTGAAATGTATGAAAAAATTCCTACCTATAAAGAACGGTATCGATAATTCAAAAGGGCAAGGTAATCATTTTTGATATTATTCTAAAGTCGGGTGTTGAATATTTTGATAGCCTTGCAGACTCAAAGGACTGCAGGTACATACACAGGCTCTTGGTTCGTTTTTTATGGCACTTGGTATTAACCAAGTGACATATAGCAATCGCCAATTCTGTCGGTCTGTCTGTCTGTCGGTCCCGGTTTTGCTACTTTAGGCACTTCCAGGTAAGCTAGGACGATGAAATTTGGCAGGCGTATCAGGGACGGGACCAGCTTAAATTAGAAATAGTCTTTTTCCCGATTTGACCATCTGGGGGGGGGAGTGGGGGGCCGGTTAATTCGGAAAAATAGAAAAAATGAAGTATTTTAACTTATGAGCGGGTGATGGGATCTCAATGAAATTTAATATTTAGAAGGATATCGTGTCTCAAAGCTCTTATTTTAAATCCTAACTGGATCTGGTCACGTTGGGGGAAGTTTGGGGTGGGGGAACCTAAAATCATGGAAAACGCTTAGATTGGAGGGATCGGGATGAAACTTGGTGGGAAAAATAAGCAAAAGTCTTACATACGTGATTTACATAATTGGAACGGATCCGATCTATTGGGGGGGGGAGGGGGTTAATTCTGAAAAATAAGAAAAAATGACGTATTTTTAACTTACGAAGGAGTGATCGGATCTTCATGAAACTTCATATTTAGAAGAACCTCGTAACTCAGATCTCTTATTTTAAATCGCAACTGGATCAAGCGTGATTGGGGGGGGGCAGTTGGGGGGGGCGGAAATCTTAGAAACTACTTAAAGCGGTGAGATCAGGAGGAAACTGGATGGGAAGAATAAAAACCTGTCTAAGATACGTGACTGACATAACCGGACCGGATCTGCTCTCTTTGGTAGAATTGGAGGGGGATAATTTTGAAAATTGAGGTATTTGTAACTTACGAAAGGGTGACCAGATCTTAATGAAATTTGGTATTTAGAAGGATCTTGTGCTTTAAAGTTTTTATTTTAAATTCTGACCAGATCCTGTGACGTTGGGGGGAGTTGGAGGGGGAAACCGGAATTCTTGGAAAGCGTGAAAATTGGGGTATTTTTATCTTACGAATAGATGATCGGATCTTAATGAAATTTCATTTTTAGAAAGAATTCTTGTCTCAGAGCTCCTATTTCAAATCCCGACCAGATCGTTTGATATTGGGGGGAGTTGGAGGGGGAAATCTTGGAAAAACACTTGGAGTGTAGGAATCGGGATGAAGCTTGGTGGATAGAATTAACAAATGTCCTTGATACGTGATTGACAGAATCGTACTGGATTCGCTCTCTTTGGGGGAGTTGGGTGGAGGGGTTCAGTGATTTGGCGAGTTTGGTGCTTCTGGACGTGCTAGGAAAATGAAAATTGATAGGCGTTTTAGGGAGCTGCACAATTTGACTTGATAAAGTCGTTTTCCCAGATTCGACCATCTAGGGGGCTAAAGGGAGAGGAAAAATTAGAAAA
This sequence comes from Artemia franciscana, assembly GCF_032884065.1. Taxonomy (NCBI): domain Eukaryota; kingdom Metazoa; phylum Arthropoda; class Branchiopoda; order Anostraca; family Artemiidae; genus Artemia; species Artemia franciscana. The sequence goes on along the minus strand of NC_088878.1, from coordinate 32,811,060 downwards.
AATTAGGTATTTATAACTTACGAGTGGGTGATCGGATCTTAATGAATTTTGATATTTAGAAGAACATCGTGATTCAGAGCTCTTATTTTAAATCCTGACCGGCATTAAGCCTCTTATTTTCCTTTTTAAATCAATCTATTGATTCATAGAATTTTGTTAGAGCTCATACCATATGATCTCTTGGCTCTTAGCTCTTCTCGCCTCGTCACAAGTGCCATATGAGCTCTTAGCTCGTGTTACCTTTTTTTAAGCCTAGGTTCGAACCTGGAACCTCTCGAACCTAGAACCTGGAACATAACGCGTTACCAACTCAGCTACATCGGCTTGAATTCATTCGTTTTTGAATTGTTATATGATGAAATAATTCAGACGTCATATGCAGACAAACATGACGTCACTCGACAGATAGACAAACATGACGACAACTAACTTCATGACGACATGACGATATGATGACATGACGTCACTCGACAGACAGACAACTTATTTACATATATATATATATATATATATATATATATATATATATATATATATATATACTAGCTGTTGGGGTGGCGCTTCGCGCCACCCCAACACCTAGTTGGTGGGGGCGCTTCGCACCCCCCCCCCAAGCCCCCCCGCGCGCGTAAGTCGTTACGCGCCATAATAGTTACGCGCCATTGTAGTTGTGTCCCTATGTCCCACCTGTGAATATAGATATATATATATATATATATATATATATATATATATATATATATATATATATATATATATATATATATATATGGTTTTAACTACGTAAAACTTGCGAATATACAACATTCTTTGCTGTCCCATTGTCTTTGCATATAAATAGATTGTCAGGTTTACCGACTCTTGAACATGCAACATATAATGGTCCATGGGAAAACAATCTGTATTCAGATCTATACCTCATGATTCTAATGATTGCCCTTGAGCTTTGTTGATGGTGATTGCTAATCGACCATTCCCTGTCCCGGTGTCCCGGTCGTCATTTATATCCCCCTGTTTCCCCGGTGTCCCCGTTGTAGTTGTGTCCCTGTGTCCCGGTCGTCATTTATATTCCCTGTGTCCCGGTCGTCATTTGTATCCCGGTGTCCCGGTCTGTATATACATTCGTTTTTTAGTTTTGTTTTTCTCCTTTATTTTTTTCCTTTTTTTTCTTTTTTAGTTTATTTAGATTTTTAGATTTTTTAGTTTTTTTATTAGTTTTTAGTTTTTTTTTCTTTTTAGTTTTTTTGTAGTTTTTACCTTCTTTTTAGTTTTGTTAGTTTTTTTTTTACTTATGTCCTGGTCGTCATTTATACTCCCTGTGTCCCGGTGCTTTGTTGATTGCTAATCGAACATTCCTTTTGTCCTGGTCGCTTTCTCTTTGAGTGTCGTCATTTATTTTTTTCTTTTTTAGTTCTTTTAGTTTTTACCTTTTTTAGTTTTTTTTAGTTTTTTAGATGATAATTTTTTTTAGTTTTTTCCTTTTTTTCTTTTTAGTTTTTTATTGGTTTTTACCTTTATTTTAGCTTATTTTTCAGTTTTTTCCTTTTTTTTAGTTTTTTTTATTTTTTAATTTTTTTTAGTTTTTTACCTTTTTTTAGTTTTTTTTAGTTTTTTAGCTTTTTACTTTTTTTATTAGTTTTTAGTTTTTTTTTTGTAGTTTTTGCCTTTTTTTAGTTTTTTCAGTTTTTTTTTTTAGTTTTTTATTGGTTTTTACCTTTATTTTAGCTTATTTTTCAGTTTTTTCCTTTTTTTAGTTTTTTTTTAGTTTTTAGTTTTTTTAGTTTTTTACCTTTTTTTAGTTTTTTTAGTTTTTTTAGTTTTTTAGTTTTTTATTTTTTCTATTAGTTTTTAGTTTTTTTGTAATTTTTGCCTTTTTTTAGTTTTTTTAGTTTTTTAGCTTTTTTATTAGTTTTTATTTTTTTTGTAGTTTTTGCCTTTTTTTAGTTTTTTTCTTTTTAGTTTTTTTGTAGTTTTTACCTTCTTTTTAGTTTTATTAGTTTTTTTTTTACTTATGTCCTGGTCGTCATTTATACTCCCTGTGTCCCGGTGCTTTGTTGATTGCTAATCGAACATTCCTTTTGTCCTGGTCGCTTTCTCTTTGAGTGTCGTCATTTATTTTTTTCTTTTTTAGTTCTTTTAGTTTTTACCTTTTTTAGTTTTTTTAGTTTTTTAGATGAAAATTTTTTTTAGTTTTTTCCTTTTTTTCTTTTTAGTTTTTTATTGGTTTTTACCTTTATTTTAGCTTATTTTTCAGTTTTTTCCTTTTTTTTTAGTTTTTTTTATTTTTTATTTTTTTTAGTTTTTTACCTTTTTTTAGTTTTTTTAGTTTTTTTAGTTTTTTAGCTTTTTTACTTTTTTTATTAGTTTTTAGTTTTTTTTGTAGTTTTTGCCTTTTTTTAGTTTTTTCAGTTTTTTTTTAGTTTTTTATTGGTTTTTACCTTTATTTTAGCTTATTTTTCAGTTTTTTCCTTTTTTTTAGTTTTTTTTAGTTTTTAGTTTTTTTAGTTTTTTACCTTTTTTTAGTTTTTTTAGTTTTTTAGCTTTTTTATTTTTTTTATTAGTTTTTAGTTTTTTTTTGTAGTTTTTGCCTTTTTTTAGTTTTTTTAGTTTTTTAGCTTTTTTATTAGTTTTTAGTTTTTTTTTGTAGTTTTTGCCTTTTTTTAGTTTTTTTAGTTTTTTAGCTTTTTTATTTTTTTTATTAGTTTTTAGTTTTTTTTGTAGTTTTTGCCTTTTTTTAGTTTTTTCAGTTTTGACGTCACCTGATCCAGTTTTTTCAGGTGACGTCACCTGATCCACAGATCCACAGATCCACACACAGACAACTTATTTTTATATATATAGATATATATATATATATATATACTAGCTGTTGGGGTTGCGTTTCGCGCCACCCCAACACGTAGTTGATGGGGGCGCTTCGCCCCCCTAAGCCCCCCCACGCGCGTAAGTCTTTACGCGCCATATTAGTCACGCCCCATTGTAGTTGTGTCCCTGTGTCCCACCTGTGCATATAAATATGAATATATATATATATATATATATATATATATATATATATATATATATATATATATATATATATATATATATATATATATATATATATATATATATATATATATATATATATATATATATATATATATATATATATATATATATATATATATATATATATATATATATATATATATATACATATATTTATATGTTTTTAACTACGTAAAACTTGCGAATATACAACATTCTTCGCTGTCCCATTGTCTGTGCATATTAATAGATTGTCAGGTTTACCAACATATAATTGTCCCTGGGAAAAACAATCCGTATTCAGATCTATACCTCGTGATTCTAATGATTGCCCTTGAGCTTTGTTGATGGTGATTGCTAATCGAACTTTCTCTGTGTCCTCGTCGTCATTTATATATCCCCCTGTGCCCCCCGGTGTCCCCGTTGTAGTTGTGTCCCTGTGTCCCGGTCGTCATTTGTGTCCCGGTGTCCCAGTCTGTAATTTCTCTTTGAGTGTCCCGGTCGTCATTTATATTCCCTGTGTCCCGGTGTCCCGGTCGTCATTTGCGTCCCGGTGTTCCGGTCTGTATATACATTCGTTTTTGAATTGGTATATGATGAAATAAATTTTTGTTTTTTTCCTTTTTTTCTTTTTTTTTGGTTTTTACCTTTTTTTTTAGCTTTTTCGGTTTTTTTCTTTTTTCTTTTTAGTTTTTATTGTAGTTTTTACCTTTTTTTAGTTTTTTTATTTTTATTTTAGTTTTTAGTTTTCTTTTTCTCCTTTATTTTTTGGTTTTTTTCCTTTTTAGTTTTTTCTTTTTTAGTTTTGAAATAATTTTTTTGTTTTTTCCTTTTTTTCTTTTTAGTTTTTTTTTGGTTTTCACCTTTTTTTTTTAGCTTTTTTAGTTTTTTTCTTTTTAGTTTTTTTGTAGTTTTTACCTTTTTTTGTAGTTTTTACCTTTTTTTATTTTTTTTTTATTTTTATTTTTTTAGTTTTCTTTTTCTCCTTTATTTTTCAGTCTTTTTCCTTTTTTTCTTTTTTTTTCTTTTTTAGTTTTTAGGTTTTTTAGTTTTCTACCTTTTTTATTTTTTTTTAGTTTTTTAGCCCTTTTTTAATTTTTTTTTCTTTTTAGTTTTTTTGTAGTTTTTACCTTTTTTTTAGTTTTTTTTTAGTTTTTAGTTTTTTTTCTTTTTTAGTTTTTAGTTTTTTACCTTTTTTTTAGCTTTTTTAGTTTTTTTAGTTTTTCTTTTAGTTTTTACCTTTTTTTTAGTTTTTTTCTTCTTTTGTATTAATGGTTCGAACCTGGAACCTCTCGAACCTAGAACCTGGAACATAACGCGTTACCAACTCAGCTAGGTCGGCTTGTATACATTCGTTTTTGAATTGGTATATGATGAAATAATTCAGACGTCATAAGCGGACAAACATGACGTCACTCGACAGACAGACAACTTATTTTTATATATATACTAGCTGTTGGGGTGGTGCTTCGCGCCACCCCAACACCTAGTTGGTGGGGCGCTTCGCGCCACCCAAGCCCTCCCTGCGCGTGTAAGTCGTTACGCGCCATATTAGTTACGCGCCATTGTAGTTGTGTCCCTGTGAATAGTCCCACCTGTGAATAGATAGATATATATATATATATATATATATATATATATATATATATGTTTTAAACTACGTAAAACATGCGAATTTACAACATTCTTCGCTGTCCCATTGTCTATGCATATAAATAGATTGTCAGGTTTACTGACTCTTGAACATGCAACATATAATTGTCCATGGGAAAAACAATCCGTATTCAGATATGTACCTCATTATTCTAATGATGTGTCCCTGTGTCCCGGTCGTCATTTATATTCCCTGTGTCCCGGTCGTCATTTTTGTCCCGGTGTCCCAGTTTGTAATTTCTCTTTGAGTGTCCCGGTCGTCATTGATATTCCCTGTGTCCCGGTCGTCATTTGTGTCCCGGTGTCCCGGTCTGTAATTTCTATTCGAACAATCCCTGTGTCCCGGTCGTCTTTTATATATCCCGCCTGTGCCCCCGGCGTCCCCGTTGTAGCTGTGTCCCTGTGTCCCGGTCGTCATTTATATTCCCTGTGTCCCGGTCGTGATTTGTGTCCGGGTGTCCCAGTCTGTAATTTCTCTTTGAGGCTCCCGGTCATCATTTATATTCCCTGTATCCCGGTCGTCATTTGTGTCCCGGTATGTAATTTCATCAGTTGACAAACATGACATCAGGCGACAAACAACTTCATGACGCATACAGCTCAGTCCTTAAAATGACGTCAGTCAACAAACATGACGTCAGTCGACACACAAACATGACGTCACTCGATACACACACACACACACAGACAACTTTTATATATATATATATATATACTAGCTGTTGGGGTGGCGCTTCGCCACACATGACGTCACTCGATACACACACACACACACAGACAACTTTTATATTTATATATACTAGCTGTTGGGGTGGCGCTTCGCGCCACCCCAACACCTAGTTGGTGGGGGCGCTTTGCGCCCCCCCCCCCCCAAGCCCCCCCGCGCGCGTAAGTCGTTACGCGCCATAATAGTTACGCGCCATTGTAGTTGTGTCCCTATGTCCCACCTGTGAATATAGATATATATATATATATATATATATATATATATATATATATATATATATATATATATATATATATATATATATATATATATATATATATATATATATATATATATATATATATATATATATATATATATATGGTTTTAACTACGTAAAACTTGCGAATATACAACATTCTTTGCTGTCCCATTGTCTGTGCATATAAATAGATTGTCAGGTTTACCGACTCTTGAACATGCAACATATAATGGTCCATGGGAAAACAATCCGTATTCAGATCTATACCTCATGATTCTAATGATTGCCCTTGAGCTTTGTTGATGGTGATTGCTAATCGACCATTCCCTGAGTCGCCATCGTCATTTATATATCCCCCTGTGCACCCCGGCGTCCCCTTTGTAGTTATGTCCCTGTGTCCCGGTCGTCATTTATATTCCCTGTGTCCCGGTCGTCATTTGTGTCCCGGTGTTCCAGTCTGTGATTTCTCTTTGAGTGTCCCGGGCGTCATTTATATTCCTTGTGTCCCGGTGTCCCGGTCGTCATTTATATCCCCCTGTGCCCCCCGGCGTCCCCATTGTAGTTGTGTCCCTGTGTCCCGGTCGTCATTTATATTCCCTGTGTCCCGGTCGTCATTTGTATCCCGGTGTC